>NC_135784.1:45957160-46097160 GCF_051106095.1 Pogona vitticeps | reverse complement strand
ACTTTTGAAGTGTTTGAAGAAATTGTTATTGATTTATGTGATATGCTTCTCAAAATCTTTTATGACATCTCTTATTTCCACCTTCAGTTTATTTTGTAAAATTCTTCTGCTGTTTGAAAAGAAGAAAACAGAATGAAACCCTCAGTCAAAGGATTAAAATATGTGTTCAGTTCTGCATATAGTTTGACCTTAGAACACAATGCCCAAAATCCACTTGTGTAGCTTTGTAAATGGTGTAAAACTTTTGGAAGCAAATTGCCCCAATTTAAGACACCGTAGAGATGAGTCACACCCTGTGTCAAAGAACTCAATATGCCACTGATAATGTCTGCAGTGATTTCTTAACTTAGGGTAACTCGTCTCCAAAAGTTGCTCTGTTTGGGCTATGCCAGTGTAACTAGGTAAGAGGATTTGCAACACTAAATTTTAATGTGCTTGGACAATATATTGAACTAAGTTAAATAACACAGAAAATAAGGTTTCTGGTTCTGGTAACTGCCTGCTCCAGGTGGAAAGGCATCTTTCCTCCACAGAAGGCATCTGATTCACTGACCCCCTATTCCCTTGTAACTAACTCCTTATCCTTCACAGCCCCCCATATCTCTAGAGGAATGGCGCAGACAGTTCTGTAGATTGCATAGGAAAAGAATAAACTACAAAGACTGCCTCTCACTTTTCCTGATGAGAACTTTTTGAGTGCACGTCCTTTCAGGAATGTTTTTTGCTGGCATAATGGGTGGCACAGTGGTTAAACCACTGTACTGCAGCCAAAACTGTGCTCATGACCTGGGGTTCAAATCCCAGGTAGCCGGCTCAAGGTTGACTCAGCCTTCTATCCTTCCGAGGTTGGTAAAATGAGTACCCAGCTTGCTGGGGAGGCAATGTGTAGCCTGCATAATTAACTTGTAAACCGCCCAGAGAGTGCTTGAAGCGCTATGGGGCGGTATATAAGCAGCACGCTTTTGCTTTAGATTCAATCCAGTTATCTTTCTACTTGTGTAGAATACTCTCCACTGACTCTTAACTACTTTTGACTGAGTCCTGTATATCACATCTTTGATCAATTCCAGGTCAGAAGCTGTAATTGCCAAGTGTATGTTTTAGTCCCATTAATTTTAGACATCCAGGCCAATATCCTACTGGGATTTACTCAGAGTAAGTACAACCTTGTAAGTCATGGTAGTGAATTACAGCTAATTAACAAGGTACCTATCATGTGATTGGCATGCAGTTAGGCACATGGGTAGGCACATGACCAATACCTTTTTAATTAGCTGCAGTTTCCAAACCAAAACATGTGATTTCAATAGGATTCTGGCTACTATGCTGTCTAAACTGTTACCAATATAGTACAACAATTACAATATATGGTTCTGATCTGATGGCAGAACCATTCCCCCTTCTTTTACTACGTGGAGAAAGCCTTCCAGTGATATCTTGCCCTTCTCCCATTGCAGGTATCTCATTTTGGAAAATCTTTTTGGAAAAGACACAATTGCAGTTGAAAGGCAAAGAACAATCCAAAGTGATATACAGAAGTAAAAGCATAAATTACAGGACAATGATACAATGGGATGTAATAATATTTTTGAAAGACTTTTTGTCTTGGATTTTAACTCTGCCTGGGCTATAACATTGGTAATTAAAATATTTTTAAACATTCACTAGCAGTTTTAGGTAAACCGTGTACTATTATCTCCAAGGGTCAGTGCTGAAAAACATTTAGTTCCTAATTCTAGTTACAGTAGTTCATATTTTATACATCCCTGATACATAAAGTGTATTTTGTGTTTTATGGACCAAAGATTGCACATCACAGTCTACACTATTTCCAGAAAGACAGATAACCTTGGCTTTTAGGATGTCGCCAAAATACAATAATATTTTGTTTTTTAAAAACTAGGGTTACAGTAAGAATCCACCCATTAGCTGTGTTTTTGCACCTATTAGCAGCTGTCTAAAACCCAGCTATACTGTCTATTAAAGTAAAACTCACTATGTAAACATTTCTGTGTTGTTCCTGGTCTCTACAGTGGCCAGAGGGATTGGGTTTCACTTGCCTGCACATCTTCAAGCAATTAGAGCTATTAACTTGAAGCTATTTCACATTCAAGACCCATGATAGCATTTCAAGTCCACAATCAATCTGGAGGTAAAAATAAAATAAAATTTAAAAAAAGCAAAGATCCTTGGGAATACACAGGAGTCACCAGTTTCCCGCTGTTCCCGGTAGATAATAATGCAACTCAATGGCAGATTATTATTGCCAAAGAACAGTACCTAGCTTTAGTCTTGTGCTAGAATGAATAAGGACAATGAAATAGCTTTGTGATGATAATTATTTATTTCTTTGGAGTGATGTTAGATTGATCTTCCTTGACGACTCAATTCACAGCATGCAGACCTCAGTTTGCTTCTAATTTATAGGAGGATGCATATTCACTGTTTACATTACACAACCATCTCCTTCAGGTAAAGGCTTCAGTTCCAGTGACATTCATCCAGAGGTTTAAGTGAGTTCTAGCCGTAAGTCCTGGAAGCTGTTATTTTTTGGAAAAGGTTGAAGCAGATTAGTGGTGACCTTAAAAGATTAAAGTAGTACAGTTTAAAGATAAATAATCAGCCTTTAGCTCATTAGATAGCTACATAAGCATGACAGAAGGTGACTTTCTTAGAACAGTTTTAGAATCCAAGATGTAGAAGTCTAGTAATATTTGCAACGTAGAGATGGGATGCTGCTTAAAGAGATGGGTGTGTTTTGTTTATTTGATTGGTTTTATTTTTCTCCCTGGAAAGCACAACATAACTTGATTGCAACTCTTTAAGCTGTTGTAATGCAGCTTTAAAACTTACAGTTTTCCTGTTGGTTTATTATGCAGAAGAGGATAATTTTAAAAGCTATGCCTGCTGCAAAAGAAGATCTTAGTTTACTGTCCCAGAGGGTGTTCTTAATCAGAAATAACCACAGGCTAAATTATAATGTGGAATTCTGCTGCCCTTTAACCTAACACTGCCTGCTCATTTGGTGTTTGTTAACAAACATCTCTAAGTACAAAATTGTTTGAAAATTATTTTTTCATTATATTCAGCAAGTTCAATTAAAGTAAGAGGCTTATGGAGGGGGCGGGGAAGAATTAAAATGTATGGATTTTTCCTCAAGAAAGTTTTAGTGATCATTTCCACATCACTGTTTTCTCCTCTAGTATTTAACTGTCTTGGGAATAGTCCAATTTAAGTACAGTGGTGCCTCACATTACGACATTAATTCGTTCCATCGAAATTGCTGTAGAATGAAAACGTCGTAATGCGAAATTAAAAAGCCCATAGAAACGCATTAAACCCTGATTAATGCGTTCCTAGGGGCTTGAAACTCACCGTCCAGCGAAGATCCTCCGTAGCGCGGCCATTTTCGCTGCCTGTGCAGCGAGGAATTCATCCCAGAAAAGAGCGGGGAGCCATGTTTTTTACCCGGCGGCCATTTTGAAACCGCTGATCAGCTGGCCGAAAATCATCGCTTTGCGAGAATCGGTTCCCGAAGCAGGGAACCGATCATTGCAAAGCAAAATTCCCTCATAGGAAACATCGTTTTGCTATTGCTTTTGTGATCGCAAAACCTTCAACGTAAAGCGATTTCATCGTAAAACGGAGCACTCATAATGCGAGGCACCGCTGTAATATTCTTTAACCAACCAGGGTTTTCTAGCAATGGAGAGAAATCCAGCAGCTAATCAGATTGCTAACCAATTTTGTAGACAGGGAGCTCTTTGCGGGCCTGGAAACATAGAGGGTTGCATTCCTAAGAATTTTTACAATTAAGGGCTACTAGCAGTACTTCAGTATTATTGGTTAACATAGGAGGATGCAGTCCAGAAATAATAAACCCAATTCAGATTAGTGTCGACTGGAACATGGACTGAGATGACCATTTTGAAAAGAGTATCTAGATCAGAAAAATGAAGCACCAAACCTACTGTTCATTTTTTTAAAAGCCCACATAATTGAGAAGTCTAATTAAAAGATTAACTGGTGAGCTAAAGGTGAAAACTGCTGAGTTAGTGAAGGCTTTTTATAAGAAACCCTTAATTTCCTCCACTTTATATGCCAAGAGCAGAAAGCTGTGGTACTTAAAGAGAAGGTGATGGCTGTTTAAAGCAGATCCTTCCCATTCTCTGTCCCCCCCCAACCCAGCATCATCTTTCTGTTTCTATGATCTGCCTTTTGAACACATTTTGTGGCTGATCAGTTCCACCTAATATGTCCCTTGATTTCTGCTATTGTAATACTCAGACGACATGCTGTTCTCTTCATTTTTATAAGCTTTAGATGCTCCTGCCTGTCATATTCTGGCGGTTTATCTTCAGCGTCTGGATTTGCTTTCAGACTTGCATGTCTATCAAGCTGCTGTTGCTTTGAATGTGAGATCAAAAGAAGATGAATTCCAGTGTTAAAAAAAAATCCTTGTATGAAGAAAAGATTGGGTCCTGTGTAAACATCCCACTGACAGCTCCCAATGAGTTATTTTAGCTGAGCATTAGCACCCAGAATGACAGACAGTCCAAGAGTACATGCTAAATAACAAATATCAGTGTTGCAGTATATTGAAAAATAGCAATGCATTTTGTGAGGGAATCTGCTTTGTAAGAAAGAAAGAAAGAAAGAAAGAAAGAAAGAAAGAAAGAAAGAAAGAAAGAAAGAAAACTAGTTCCTCTGTTCATCTCTATACAAACTGCCTTCAAGTGCCAACCCGAGTTTACTTTCCTTGACAATATCTCTGTCATTTCTCCTGTATGTCAAAAGATAGGACTCTGATAATTGAGGGTGAGTGAAGAGAAGGTAGAGGAAGGGGGTGGGTGACAGTCATCGGAACTTAAATAGGTATTTTGTTTTTGTGACTGAAAGGGAAACGTGAAAAAGGGAATGCATCTGCTGGAACATATTGGATGCACACTCTTAAGATCTTAGATCCAAATTCCAATTTATTTTAAAGGGGGAAATGTTATAAAGGAATTTGAATAATTGCTGTGAAGTCTGGCCAGCCTTAACAGACATTTATTGACATAAATGCATGGGTACCACGAAAAGTGTGAAAAACAAGCTTTCCAAAACTATGTACAAATAATGACTTTGCCTAGGTGTATAGCTAAGATGCATTTGCCACTGTTCAATCTAGTTTTATATGGTTTCTGCATGTGGGCCAGCTGCTTTAATATCATGCGGGGGGAGAGTAAGTGTTAAAACACAACTTTGAAGTTACCTGCAAACTCCGGCTGATCTTTCAGCTTTGCAGATGGGGGAAAATTGCTTAAATTCTTGTGGTTTCTTTGTCATTTCATAAAAGCAGACGTTGCTACTGTGGAGGCAAGCCTCCCGTTGTTGCCTACAAAGGGCAGTGCTCCAGTGTGTTTTCCCTTTAGTGTGTGCTTCAGCTGCACAGCACTTCCTGTTTATTCAAACATCTTTTTACCATTCTTCAACCCCCTGCTTCAGAGAAACAGCCAGAATACATCTTCAGCAAGAAGACAGCAAACTAGAGACAGACAGTAAGAGCTTGCTCTGTTAAACTCTCCATATTCTCTGCTTTTAAACGTTCAGAAGGAAGGGTGAACAACGTGTCGCTACGGTGAACTTTTTAAACTCGCTATCTTGCTTGCAGGGCGTTCTTTTGCTGTAGGAAAATTTAATTGCCGAGGCTTTAGAGCAAAATAAGATGATTCATGTTGTTTACTGCCTTGTTGGGCAAGGAAACAAGATGAAATGAAGGCTCCCGTTTTCATGGTTTCTGCTGCCCTCCTCCCCTTTTCGGGGTATTCTGTAGCTTTTCAAATGTATATCTCAGGAATTCCTGGGTTGCCACTTAGGTGAGGAGAGATGGCTTTCACTTAAAGCTGATGTGTTTTTGCTGTGTATGTGTAATGTTTTGTGGCTGTCTCAAGTTTAGAAGGAACGGCAGCCCATAAAAAGGAGGGGAGGCATTTGAAAGAGGTTGTGTGTTAGTCTTTTGTGATAGTCTTTCCATTTTTGAAGTGGTCTTGTTAATATTTGTACAGATTGAGTGCGGGGGGGGGAATCAGGTTGTTAAGACAAGCATAGTGTTATCTCTGCCGTAGGACTGTTTAGAGACGTTTGGTGCTACATGGATTGGAGGGGGGAGGCAAGAAAGACTTGCATTTGCAAACAATTGTTAACTTTGATGTCAGGGGCTTTTCTTCAGCTTTTCAGACTTCATAATACCTGTGAAACCTGGTACAGTCCAGAGATGCTACTGATTAATATCTGTCACTCATAACGCTTGTCCAATTTCTTTCCTTTTTTGTTCACGTGGCTTCAGAAACTGTGCTCTACGCACACACACACACCGCCTGGACATCTTATTACTGTACAGTATAGTCCTCTAGGAAAGTCCTCCAACACTGCCATGTAACTTTCTATCCAATCATTTAAAGCGGTCTGTTACAGCTGTAAAGCAGTAGAGGACATGAGAAATAATTTGAAAACCAATCCGCAGAGAAGGTTTTAAAAATCACCTCTGCGAAGCTGGTTTCATTTTTAGACTTCTTTAAAAAGAAGCTTCTCTACAACAGAACAGTGTGCATTCAAACCAACTGAAAGTGTAATATACACTAAATATTATGCGTTCACAAGCTTGTGAAAATCCTGTCCTTATACTACTCAGAAGTATGCAGTGGGAAACAACAGTGTTTGCAACTGGCTTGAGGATTGTTTATTTAATAGCAAGATTAACTGCATAGGGAAGAGGGAAAGAGTGACTAAAGTTATTTACTCAGATGTTAGTGTAGGTGTAGGCCTGAAGAACTCACTGTGGGAACAGTGGTCTGTAGCCTTTCTTGATATCTCAGTCTGTTTGATGACCATCCGATTTCCCAGCTCACTGATTTTGTTTTTTCTGGATAGCAGGCTGATTATTTATCAGAAGGGAAAGGGAGTAGCTCAGGCAAATAAACATGTGACCCAACTCTGTTTTCTTTGTGGCTTAATAGAAGGTACGTGGCAAATAATAAAAGCATTGTTGTTTTTCACTTTTAATAAGGGGAAATTATGTGTCATTTTACATTGAAAAAAAGAAAAGCTCAAGTGAGTCAACACTTTTTTGTGATCTTCAGCTTTCTGAAAATTCACATGGTTCTCAGCCGAAAATTAATCTGCTGTTTTGTGTACTCTTCCAATGGAATGTTTCCACAGATAACATTGCCAACCACTTGGGACTTATACTGGATTTATTGCAATTGTACTTGCTTCCCCACCTCCCTGGAAAATGTTGTTTTCTTTTCCGTTTAACACATCAGCTAGGTGCTTGCCTAAATGAGAACTACTTGCAATCATGTGGAAGGATGGTTGCTGACTTTGGAGCAAAATATTGACAGCGCAGTTATGCTGTCACCCCTATCGGCTGCTAAGTGTTTTTGGTGAGCGTGTAGAATTTGCAACCATGTTAAATCTATTACAGGCACCCCTTTCTTTTTTTAACACAGTTCCTGTGAATCTCATTGTGTGCATTGCGCTGTTCTATAATGATAGCTCTGGAATAATGTTAAGTAATATTTCTGTGACGAAGAACCCTATGAATTAATTTGCTATTGAGAAAGGAAACTCTCTCTGTGTGTGCGTGCATGTGTGCGCACATGCGCATACGTGTGCGGGCACACGTACATGTGTATATACATAAACAATCTGGATTTGTTTTATTTGATTACACTGAATTACAAGGAACTGACATGAGCCTTAAAGGAGATTCACATTGGGTGTGCAGGTATAGATTTAATAGATGGACTTCCTTTCAGAGTCTTTCCTTGTCTCCTGGAATTGCTCGTCAATTCCAATGCATGTATTCTTTCACCTTCTCTGTAATATTAAGTGACTAGCTGTTGTACTTCAATTCTTTTATCTGAGGTCAAGGTCAGGGTGCCATAAGTGGACCGAAATTATTTTCAGAAAATGACTAAGGAATGAAAAAAGGAAAGGGAGAGATGTGCTCTTTAATTGTCTTGCATGCTGGATCTGAAGGAAGGACATGAAGTTGAGAGACTTAGAAATTCAGAACCCATGTGCTGTAAGGAGTTTTAACAGTACAGGATATCATTCCCAGGCAGTGTTCATCCTTTGATACAGCACAGTTCATACATCTGGACCAGCTACTTTTTGTCTGCAATTGATTCTTGCCCTGTCTCAGTGCCGACACTGCTTATATGAATGCAGAAATTGCTGCAACTTCTTTGCATGCATACCTGGTGGAACTCTCTCACAAGCTTTATTTGTGAGCATGTGTTTTTATACCCTAGCACACTTACATGGGCTTCCATAAATTTTGTCCTCTCAGTATTATGCTGTGGTTGCAAGTTTATGGGAATATTTTGAACTGAATTGTAGACCTGGAAGGGACCCCAGAGGGAATCAAGTCTAATCTTCTGCAAAAGCAGGAAATCCACACCTAAAGCATCCCTAACAGCTGGCCATCCAGTGTTTGTTTGAAAACCTCTAGTGCAGGTCTGTCACCTCCCAGGGTAGTCACTTCCATTGTTGAAACCCTTACTGTCAAGCAGTTCTTTCCAATGTGTGTCCAGAACTCCCTTCTTCTACTCTTAAATTCATTTGTTCAGGTCCCACTGTCTGGAGCAACAGAAAATAAGTTTGCTTCATCTTTTGCACAACAAACCGTCAGATACTTGAAGATGGCTGTGATATCACATCTCAGTCTTCTCTTGTCAAGGCTGAACATACTCAATTGCTTCAACTGTTCTTGATAGTGCTTGATTGACAAACTCTGGGCACATTCAGTTTATTGATATCTTTCTTAGACAGTGGTGCCAAGAGCTGGAGACATTATTCCAGATGAGATCTGTCCATAGTGGAATAGTGGAATATTATCAGTTGCCTTAATCCAACTGCTCTAAATCCAACTGCATTTGTCTTTGAGGGAGGCACTACAACACACTGTTGACTCATGTTTAACAAGTGGTTACTAAGGTCCCTAGATCCTTTTCACATTGATCAGTGGCAAGCCAGGTATCACCTGTCCCATATATGTGCATCTAAATTTTTCTGCCTTGGTCCTTGTGTGAAGCCTTAGGAAATGAGTTACAGAACTCAAATTGATTTATATGAGGGCTTATATATTTCTCTGGTTTCACAGGGACAGCCACAGATTATGTCTGTCACACCTTGTTTCCATGTCACACCAGCTGTAACCATACCAATGTATCAGTGTTTTATCCATGTTTTAGAACACCCCTTTTTAGTAATACCCAACCATATGGATCTAGGAAGCTTGAAAGGTGGGCAGTTAGTTGCAATGAAAAACATTCCTGGATTTATCTGTTCCAGTTTTTAGGCCATCTATCTGTCACTGTTGTTGCTGTTATGTGCTATGGAGCCCCTTCCAATTTATGTGACCCTATTAAGTAGTGACCTGCAAAAGATGTCATCATTAACAGCCCTGCTCAGGTCTTATAAGCCCAAGGCTGCGGCTTGCTTTATCGAGACCTGTCTTCCTATGATATGTCCAAAGTATTATCACCTCAACATAGTCATTATCTTTCTAGAGGGATTTCAGGCAGGATTTCATATTGTTGTTTTTACGTGCCATCAAGTTGCCTCCAACTTATGGTAACCCTTTGAATGAGATATCTCCAAAATTTCCTGTTGTCACTAATCCTGCTCAAACCTCAGTGGCTCCCTTTGGGGAGTCAGTTCATCTCGTATTGTGTCTTCTTATTTTCCTGCTGCCTTCAGACTTTCACAACATTATTGTCTTTTCCAGAGAATCATGCCTTCTCGTAAATATCCAAAGTAGGACAGCCTCAGTTTCATCATTTTCACTCTAGAGATAGGTTAGGCCTGATTTAATCTAGGACCGACTTACTCATCTTTCTTGGAGTCCATGATATCTGCAAAGCTTTCTTCCAGAACCCTGTTTCAAATAAATCTTTTTTTTCCCCTGTCAGCTTTCTTAATTGTCCAGCTTTCACACCCATACATGGTGATCAGAAATACAAGGGTGTGTGGATGGTCTTGATCTTGGTCTCCAGTGATACATCCTTATACCTTGATTATCTTTTCTAATTCCTTCATTAATGCCCTTCTGAGTCTTAGTCTTCTTATTTTTTGGGGTGCACTTTCCATTCGGATTGATAATTGAACCAAAGTATACAGAATCTTACACTATTTTGATTTTTTAAATTGTTGACATTACATTAATTTTCTTTAAGATGATCCATAAAGCTCTCCTTCAACTCTGTGTTCAAATAGATTATTTTCCAGTCACCTTTTTTCACTGTCCAGTTTTACCATATGTACATATTATTTTGCAATATCATAGTACTGTATAAATGATCTTCATCTTGGCTCCCTGTGGTGCATCCTTATATTCAAGGGTCTTTCATAATTCTTGTAGAGGTGTACTTCCAAGGCACTCTCCTTTAATTTCATGATGGCTATCTTTGTTTGGATTGATGATTGAAACAAGATACAGAATACCTTTAATAATTTCAATGTCTTCATTGGCAACATTAAAATTAGTAATTCTTCTGTAGTCATTATTTTTATCTTCATAACAGACAACTGCAATCTTGATTTTTCACTTTTTTCTTTAACATTTGTCAAGAGTTGTTTGAAACCATCGCTACTTTCTACTAATAGTATGGTGTCATCTGTGTATGTTAAATTATTGGTGCTTCTTCCACCAATTTTCACTCCTTCATCTGAATCTAATCCAGCTTTCTGTTTGATATGTTCTGCATATACTGTAGACTGAACAGATACTGAAACAAAATACACCTTGTCTGGCATCTTTGACTGTAGGAACATTCTGTCTCTCCATATTCTCTCCTAAAAGAAGCTTCTTGTCCACATTAACATCACAGATCAGGACAATCAGTTATTTTGTCATGCCCATTTCTTCTCAAATTATTCACAGGTTTTTACTTATCTACATAATAAACATTTTGCTGTAATCTATAAAGCCCAGAATGATTTTTTCTGATATTCTTTTGTATAGTAGTCAATGTATATTTGTGATATGAGCTCTGCTACTTCTGCTTTTCTGAATCCAGCTTGAACATATTCTGTATGTAGTTAAAGCCTTTGTTGGAACACCTTGAGTATCGCATTGCTTGCAAGAGAAATTAATGCTAGTTGTTACAGTCACTGCAGTTTTTTCTTAGGGATTGGAATGTATAGTAAGCCCTTCCTGCTTGTGGGCCATTCTTAGGGGGAGCCCCCTAACAAAATAATTTTTGGTTTATATTAGTGGAATTCCCCGGTATCCTTCAAGACAGACAAAATAGAACAAAAGACACTCCTATATACACAGAAGAAAGTAAAAAGGTAACAGGGATTATGGAGGGAAGAGAAACGTCCATGGTGGTGAGTGCAAATTGTATGCAATGTTTGTGTTCCTGCCTGAGAGCTGCACGGCGTACACATGCAACAAATGCAATCTAGTTGCACTGAGGGAAGAAAAGGTGATAAAACTGAAGCAGCAGATGGCCACTCTCAAGGCTTTAGGACAGTGGCTTGGGTCCCCAGGTGTTCTTGGACTGCAACTCCCAGAGTTCTTGGCCATCACAGCTAGTGGTGAAGGCTTCTGGGAGTTTTAGTCCAAAGCCATCTGGGGATCCAAGGTTGGGAACCACTGTTTAAAAAAAATGAAGAGTACATAGACAGAACTCTCAAGTAGCAGCCAAGGAAGACACTGGAGACGGAAGAACATCAAGACAAAGTAGAGGAAGAGAGCGTTGACGACACAATAAAGATAGTGGAGGAAGCACATGGAACATGGCCACAATTAGGGGCAATAGAATGACAAGACCAGATTTTCTTGGGGTTAAAGCATCCACCTGATCAGGAACCAACTCTTTAGAGACATCCCTGTTTACGTGAACAGAAGTAGCAAAGGATAAGGGAAAGACTTCTTTTTTTCTCTCTAAGGTTGTTGAGACCCACATAGGTAACTACTGAAAAGGGCTGCAGTGCTAGAAGTGTTCTAAATTAAAAGATAATGGAAAATACATGCAAAAGGTTGGAAAAGCAATGTTATATTGAGATGTATATATTATAATATGTCATTATAGTGCTGATTTTGCTTATTTGAAAATAAGCTCAACTTTGTAAATCTCTGCATTCTTCCGTATTCATACAAGTTACAATCATACATGTCCATCAATTTTTTAAAGAAATTACTCATTTTGTAGAGACAGTGGCAGCCTGACTCATAAAAGTAAGGCGGCTGAGTCCCTCTACAGGAGGAAAGATGGGATAGAAATTAAATAAACAAATAAAGTAAAAAGCATACCGTTCGCAATCTGATCAATAGTTCTCCTTGGACCTCACTGATTATTACGTCTACTTCCTAACAGAGATAAAAGGCCTGTTTAGATCTGGGTCTTTCTCTCAAACAGCATTTGTTATACTGGATTACACTACAAGCGCTTGTACTAAAAGGGCTGCGTATCCATTGAGGGCGAATAGAGATGAGCAAATTTATTTTGGAAAGACAACCCAAACATTATTAAAATGGCTTACAGGAGGCAAGAAAGGAAGGCAAGCACTTCTACTCTGCTAGCCATCTTGCTTTCTTTTCATCCCTCCTCTTTTTTTTTTCTATCTGGCTCCAGAAAAGAGATGTTGATTAGCCTTAGAATTACAGTGCAGGCAGATTTGATCTTAAATTAAGGGAAAAGGAGGGAAAGGAATTATGGTGAGAGAAAGCTAGACAGAACTGTAGAATTGTGCAGTTTAAGTAGTTCGTTATGCCAAGTATTACTACTAATGTTTTACTCCCAGCCTCTTCTGCTATGTATCTTTAACAACAACTGAGTGCTTTCAAGTTGTTTACAACTTATGGTGACCCTTTTCAGGGTTTTCTATGCAAAAGGGGTTCACCAGTCCTTTCTTCCCAGGGCCCTATAGGGCTGTGTAGTTTTCCCAAGGCTTACAAAGGCTAGTTCATCTTCCAGGGTGAACAGAGGGAAATCAAATTCCTGAGCCATGCTATACAGCCGAGTGTTCCAAGTCCATGAGCTAGGCAGTCAGGTAACATAACTCCTTTCTATGCTTTGCTAAGTTTCCACCATGCTGCCATTTTTCTCAGTGCCTCTCAGGGTTCCTTTGATCGTATCCTCACTTTTTTTTAGAATGCATTGAGCATGTGCAGAATACCTTTTTGTTAAGAAACTGCAGTAACAGCTAGTGCCCCACAACTAGAATGGTTAGAAGAGTGTCCAGAGTTACATCTAAGATCCAGCAGCTCACGTCTGAAGATGCTGTCACCAATTCCTTAAGTGTCTTCTGCACCAGCATTTTGAGTTGTTCATTCTTTTAGCTCCTGTCTCAGTGTGATTCTCAGGTTATACATTACACCTTGTAAGCACTTCCTTCCCTTTCTTCACTGATATGCTTTGTGTAGAGCTACTGAGCTATATTACTTTAATGAGGGAATAGAGGAGATAGAAAAATCAGCAAATGACACACCATACATATTTTGTCTGCTTTTTTTCACTGAAATACTCAAGAATCTCTTCAGCTGTAAAGATTTAGTTTTGTGAATGGATCCCCAGGAAAACAAGAGAGATTGTCCTTATTATTTTTCACTTTAGAATCTCAACTTCATGGCTTCTACAAGTTGAGACATGAATTTATGATGCTTAAAATTCTTGAATGCCTTTTTTAAAGTGAATCTTATTGTGACTGTAATAGGTCTTTCAAGGCAAATGAGATATTAATTGATTGTTTTTTACCACTTCCACCCCTCCCCCACCTTTGATTTTTCATGGAAGAGTGGGGATTTGAACCCAGGTCTCCAGAGTCTGTCACGCTATACTCCTATACCACAGGGGGTTTGATTTCACCCATTTATTTGCCTCTCACAGTCCATGGTATCTGTGAAGTTCCCCTCCAATACTATTTTTACATGAATTCACATTCTTTCTTGTCAGCTCCTTTCATGGTCCAGCTTTCATATCCATACACAGTAATCAGGAATGGGCAAGAACAGCTGGTTCAGCAGTTTGTGCTGATTCATTTAGCAGTCAGACGGGTGATCAGCGGTTCAAAGCCCCATCTCCAGTGGGCACCCACTCAGAGGCAGTGCCTGGAAGAGATGGGCAGGAAAACCAGGCCTCTGCCTCCAGTGAAGGAGGTAAGGCTTTGAAGGACTAGATACATATTCTGCTGCTAAATGAACCAGCATGAACCACCAAACCTGAATGCCACAGTATAGATGGCCTCTTGAAGCTGACAGAGAAACCGCAGCAAGTGAAGAATGTGGCAGCCAGGTTAACTACTGGAATGAAGAAATTTGATCATATATCCTTGGCACGATCGCACTGGTTGCATGTTATGCCCATTCCATGCCAAGTTCAAAGTGATAGTTTTAATATATAAAGCCATTGGCAGTTTAGGACCTTGATACAGATCAGATCATCTCTCCTTCAGAAATGCTTCCTGTTTCGCTTGATCTTCTTCGGCCTTGTTGCAGGGGGGCACACAGAAAAAGGCAAAGAAGACCTCAACTAGAACCCAGGCCTTTTTGGTAGCGGCCCCACACTTTGGAATGACCTCTATCTGATAAGCGTCCTCACTTTTAAAAGACAGCTTAAAACTGCACTTTTTAGGGAAGCTTTTAAAAATATTCTGCCCCTCAGTTAGTGCAAACAAGTGCTGTCACCATCATTCTGTGTTACTTGGTTTGTTTATATTGTATGTTTTATGGGTTGGGGATTATTTTTATTTATTGTGATTGGGAATGAGGGTTGGGTTGAAAGCTAAGCAAAATGTGCTGCTTATATACCAGTCAATGGTGCTTAAAGGTCTCTCTGGCTGGGTTATAATTTAATTATGCAGGCTAAACATTATGACCCTAACCAGCTGGGTGCTCAATTTACCAACCTCAGAGGCATGTAAGCATGAGTCAACTTTTATCCAGATACCTGAGCCCAGAATTGTACTCAAGTTGTGATCAGAGGCTTCACTGGAGTGCTGCAGTTTGATCACTGCATGATGAGTCTCTAGGTTTATATTATGTTGTAATGACCACCTAGAGTTGTGTTTCCACTAAGTCGGATGGATGGATGGATGGATGGATGGATGGATGGATGGATGGATGGATGGATGGATGGATGGATGGATGGATGGATGGATGGATGGATGGATGGATGGATGGATGGATGGATAGATAGATAGATAGATAGATAGATAGATAGATAGATAGATAGATAGATAGATAGATAGATAGATAGATAGATAGATAGATAGATAGATAGATAGATATGAAAAAATGAATGAATAAATGAATGAATGATCCTCATCTTGGTCTTTAGTGGACATATCCCTACAAATAAGGATTTTCTGCCACTTCTTTAATAACTGCCCTTCCAGGTTTCAGACTTCTTTTGTTTCTTTGGCTGCAGTCTCCATTTGGACTGATGCTAAGGCATAGAAAATGTTTCATGATTTCAGTTTCAGGCTTTCAACAAAGTCTGGCTCCCAGCACTGAAAAATACAGCCTGCAAAAGGTCAACAAACTCTACTCAGCCACAAGGACCAGGGATCAATGCACACAAAAGACCAGCTAACAAAACCCATTAATCACAGTGACATATCATCTCTCCCCCTTATAACGAGAATACACCCACAACAAAAACACGCTGATCACCATAATCACCCAATCTCCTGAAAAGGACAAAAGCTGATCCCACAGCTATAAATACTCAGCTATGCAACAAAGTGCACCAGAGCACAGACAGAGGTCTCACTCCTGTCCTCTGAAGATGCCGGCCACAGAGATTGGTGAAATGTTAGGGGGAAAAAAAACCCTTAAAAACACAGCCAAACAGCCCAGAAGACCGACAACAACCATCGGATCATGGCTGTGAAAGCCTTCAAGAATACATTTCCGTTTTCTTCATTGTCAACATTTAAGTTATATAATTTATAGTCATGATTTTTGTTGTCTTAATATTCAGTGGCAATCCTGCTTTTGCACTTTCTTTTTTCACTTTTGTGAGTAATAATTTCATTCATTTCTGTTTTCTGTGAGTAATCTATGGTCCTATAACACTAACACTGTTTCAGACCAGTTTAAGTGTACAACAGAATGCATGTGCATGTGTGCGCACATGTGTTTGTGCATGTATAGGTTAGTCCTAGCATTGACCATGCCAAATAGCTATAGCTATGTTTATTGACTTCAGAGCAAAGGAAGATGACTTATACTGTCAGATCATTGGTTCACCTGCCTGCTATTGGTCAGCTGATGGTCAGCAGCTCCCCAGGGTTTCAGGTCAGCTTCTTTCCTAACTATGCCTGGAAACACCAAGCTGAACCTAGACCTTTCTTCATGTAAAGCAGGGCTCTCAAACTCAATTTACCTCTGGAGGCAGAGTCTAGGTGAGGCTGGGCTGCATCAGATTTTCCGCCAAGCGGAGCAAGAGCCTGAGGAAGCTGCCCAGGGTTTCCTTAGCCCGGCTGGGGCTCCGAGGAGGAGGAGGAGGAGGAGCACGTGAGCCCTTGTAGCTGGCCACAACCCCCTCCGGCTCCTTCTTCACTACCACCACCAGGATGAAGAAGCGGAGAAGGGAGGGAACGCCAGCGACTGCCTAGCCAGAGGGGGGAGGGCACGACATAATTTTTAAAAATCCCTCACAGAATCCGCCTTGCCAAAGGAGAAAAGTCCCCACTGGTACCTGTGAAATTAAACAGAATGGGGCAGGCCACCCACAGGTACGCACACAAGCGCGCGCACACACACACACACACACACACACACACACACACACACACACACACACACACACACGGAGGTCCAGCAACCTTCCTCTGAGGGCCCCCCTCAAAAAAGGTGCACTCAGCAGCAGGAGCTATCCCCACCACGACAGAGGAGCAAACTTTGTGAGGCGAGCCCAGGCAGCCTCCAGAGCAGAGGTGGCTGAAGCAGGATGAAGAGGAGGAGGAGGAGGAAGCACCACTGGGCACTGAGGCGGTCACTGGCTGGGCTGGTGCTGCGGTGCCGACAGAGCCAGAGAGCCGCTTCCCTGGAAGAGGCAACGGTGGAGGCAGCTACTGTTGGCAGCTTGGAGGCGCTCTTTGAGGACGGGCCGGGAGCGAGCTCCCTTCTCAGGCATCACTTGGCGGCAACTCGGGTGCTCAGGGAAAAGGGCCAGCAGCACGCCTTGTTCACCAGCTGTCCCCCAAGACAGTGCCTCTTGCACCCTCCATCTGGAACTGCAGCCGTCAGACAGGTGGGCTGGCTGGCAGGCTGCAGTTCTGGATGGAAGGTGCAAGAGGCGCTGTCTTGGGAGAGAGCTGGCAAGTGAGGCTAGGCTCTTTTTTTACTCTTTACAGTAGCGGACGTGTGGGCGCTTCAGGGAGGGCAGGCAAAATAGGGGCCACAAACTATCATCCAGCAGGCCGCAAATGGCCCGTGGGCCACATGTTTGAGACCCCTGATGTGCTCTTCCTCTGACCCCCTGTAATACAGTTTATTCATGAAATATTTTACCACTGTCCATGTATCAGATTGAACAGATTGGTAAAAGAGCTGGTAACAGTACTATTCATGTCCCAGCTAAATATTATTTCCCTGCTGCCAAATAAATTTAGATAGTCAGTGTGTCTGTCTAGACTAGAGAGTGTAAAAGTAGAAATAGAAGCACAATATTCTGGGCCTTTGCTAGGTACTTTCAGATCTAAATGAAGTACATGATTTCCATTTGAGAAGTCATTCCCTCACTTAGTCACTAAACTTTCTAGCTCAGTGAGGAATCGCGCATCTTGACTTGCGGAGGTAAAGATACTCCTCACCTAATTCAAGAATGCAGCATGATTTGCATTGGCTAAATATCTCAGTGAACATATGCAGAAGGAAGTGTGGATGCCTTCCGTGTAGGCTTCTTGCACAGGACTATTTCTTTCTTGTTTTACATTAATGAAGTCTTCACTCTTCCCACTGTTAACACCTACGCATGTACTGAACGTCTCCAAGGAGACAAGGAAACCCTTGAGTCCAGCAATGGTGAATCCTCCAATGAGGCAGCAAGCAAGAGGCAACTCCTTGAGGCATCTAAGCTTCCAGCTGTCCTCCTGCAGACATTAATTTCCTTCTGGCTCCTAGAGGCAGGCTTTCTCCTTTGCATCTGAAATGTTGGTGAGTGCTTCAGGTTTCTCAGAAAGAGCTGGGTGGGGAAACACTTCGTACATCGCTTTGTTCTTTCCCCAGTCTCCTATTTCTGTCACCCGGCTGCTCTGTCAACAATTTCAAATGCATTTCCAAACCTGACACTGTCACCGCTGACTACTTTTACAGTGTTTCCAGCCATTGCTGAGGTTTCATCAGGGTGCTCGTATTTTTGGTTTCTAATTTATCATTAGCTATTAGTACATGAGTCTGGAGTTACCATGCTGCTTTTTTGATGCATCGTATTGTCAAATGTGGTCAACTTCTTTGAAGGATGGGTTTAATTTTTATCACACTCTGACTCGCTGAGAACACCAGATCTTTTACTTTAGTTTTTCCAAGAGGCAGCAAACCTCCCCCATATCCTCCTGCACATAATTTATAGTTAATGTATGTCATTGATTGTCATGATAAACAATGAACAATTGCTTAGATATTTTTTTAAAAAAAGCTATCGGATAGCTTTAAATAAACAGGTAACACATTCAGAGGCATCATATTTAGCATTTCCAAATGCTAAGGACAGATATCAGGAGACTACATCCACTCTCATGTCCTGTTTAGTTATTTCCCAGGTTCATCTGACTGATTGGCCAACTGAAATTTCAGTCTTGCCCGTGAAGACTGCCTTTGTCATCTTGTTATCCAGTACTGTTGCAGCAAACTGGGACTGAACCTGAACACTGAACAGGCAGACCAGTTTTCAACAGACTTTGTTTAAATATATGATATAACAAGGCCAATAGTTGCGTTAACATCACAGCCAGAGGCCAACTTCAATCTAAAGAATTAAACAGGGTTTTTCATGCTGTGGGGAAGCCTGTATGGAGATAGGGTTTCCTAGTTCAGTTCTTCTCTGAGAAGAGAACAGAAAAGGTATGGCAAGAAAGAGGAATGTGTAGCATTATGAGTTGAGCTGAGCTCAGGATTCTCTCTAGGTAAGAAAGGTCATGCAGGAAGAGGACATATCACAAGCTTTCTTCTGCAATGTGTGTCTTCATCAGGGAGCAATAAAACTATTATTTCACAAAGTATATGCTTCTCTGTGGGATGTTGCTTTTTATCCTATGACAGAACTTCAAAAGGAGTCTGGGATTTTGGCCACTGATGACTCATTACTCTGTAAAACAGCCAAGGCTGTGTTCTCACCAACAAACATCTTTTGCCTAATCCTACTACAGAAGCTGTGATTTCTGACATCAAATTGTAAAATCATCACACTAGCAGTTTGGTAAATTGACACCTCTCCTGTGAAAGTTGCAGTCACTTTTTTTTCCAGGATAGGGGCAGCATATGGAAGCCGAAAGATATATTCCTGAAAGGAATTTATTAGCCAGCAAAGATCTCTTTGTGGCCATTCGCTCTGTGCTAAATGAGGGATCGTCATTGCCATATGAACATTTTGGCTTTGATTTTCTTTAGTCTGTTGGTGTGAGTGTTCTTATATTCACTGCTGCAATATAGTAACAATAAATCTTTGTACAAGATAAAACAATTTATACTAGAATAATTTTATTTCTGTTGTTAATTTTCCTAGGCTCTACAGGTAGCAAGACAGCTTCTGTTACAGCAGCAGCAACAGCAACAACAACAACAGCAGCAGCAACAACAACAACAACAGCAGCAGCAACAACAACAACAGCAGCAGCAGCAGCAGCAGCAGCAAGTTAGTGGTCTGAAATCCCCCAAGAGGAATGAAAAACAGCCAGCCCTTCAGGTAAGATGATACAACCACAAAATTGTATTTGTATGTTGCTGTGTTTTAGTAAGTCCAATGAAATTAACACAACTTGATGAAAAAATATATAGTGTACATAGGATGAACAGATTTTTTTTTTTAAAAAAAGCTGTTACGTTAGTAATTGAACCATGCTTGGGAGTATAATGTTATAAAAATGAACCAGTGCCAGATTGTCATGTCAGAGAGTCTGATGTCTGAACATCTCCCTAAGACCCTCCAAAACTTTATAGACTTTTACAGATAAATCAGAAGCTTGTGTTCGTCAGAGCTGGCATTCTATCCCAATTAAGGGTTAATCTCGAAATGAGATCAGGCAGCCATTTCCAATCATATCAAAATTCATCTTGGTATCAGTATAGAAGTCGTTCAATTGATGCAGTAATTCCACTTGTCTAATCCTATGAGCTTTATTTATCTACATTGCTTCTATCTTCTGTATCCATAAAAATAAAATTCCAAATATTGGAAACATCCAAAAAAACCCTGCAGCTATGGAAAAACTGTAGGGAAAAAAATCTTGAAAATATATGAAAAATTAACTTAGCTTACAGGCAAATACTTAAGTGAGAATTGAATCCAAAATACAGTAGAAATAAATAAATTTTAAAAGAACAATGAGAATGTTTTAATTAGTCTAAAAATGCAAAATCTCACATCCCAAAAAGGCAAAATCAAAACCAGAGAATGTACCGCTATAATATATTATATATATTCTTCAAAGTATGAATATATTTTAAAAACTTTCTTAGCCTTTAAGCATATTATTTGACTATCCATGAAAAATATTCTAATTGTTCACCCAGCCAGGCCAGTTTAAATCTATGGAGGAAAATCGATATTGTCCTTGTCAGTTGTTCTTGCTGCTGCTACACAATTGTTAGTATCTGGTGTATGTGGTGTGGTGTTATGTGTTGTGTTGTGTTACATTGATGTGCTGAACTGTGTGTCTCTTGCCTCGCTATATTTATACTTATCTCAGTTGGAAACAGTTTTCCTTCGACTGGAAATAACTGACTTTTGCTGGACCTGTATTTTCAGGATCTTGATTCACCAAGGAAGAAAGTATAATAGAAATCTATTTTGCATTTGTTACTTTTAATTTTACAGTTTCTGCAAATGAGAATCTGGCTAGCTGCCAACATGGCTATATGTATTATTGTTGTTACTAACAGTTACAGAGCTTACAGATTTCAATGGGTTGAAACTATAGGCTCTTGTAAAATAAAGTAGAGCAAATCACAGTATCTATAAATGCCTTGGGCTTGTCATGGTAACACATTGCATTGTTCTACTTATTGCAAACCAATTATTTCAATACACTTTCAATTCAGTTTTTCTTTTTTTGTAATTAAAGACTTGTATCTTGATAGATTTGTATTTAAAACTGTTGTGAAAGAATTAAGTGCTGAATGCATTCTGTTTTGTTAAAACTGTTTATTTTTTAACTGTTAGTTTGGTCAATCTGTAGATGATCCATTTGCCTTTTAATAGACTCTTCTACTGGGGACATTTTTAATGAGATATTGTGCTAGCAAGGCCCAGTGTCAGGTACTAGGAGAAATGCTTTGTTGTGTAGATGTCTTAAGAACTGCTCCAGAGGATGAAATATTACTGTGTTGACCTTTCAGCTGTGAGCTTATTTGTAAGGATTCAAATAAGTTGAAAGGATCAAACCAACCAGTTTCCCTAGTAAGAACTGGAATTGGGTTTCATAGGTCAACAGTGATGGCTACATTGCAGATTTTATAACATAGCCAATTGTTGGTACATATTAGAGTATTGGAGTTGCTTTTGCAGTTGGAGACACAATTAAAATTCTAATTTATTAATGTATACAGAGAGCTGGTCCAACCTGTCACTCACCGATTCAAATGACTGCCCATTCTTTTTCCACCCTTGCTCCTTGAGCTTTTGCATCCTTAAACCTATCCTTGAATATAACAGACAGTGTGAGCCCAGTGGTGCAATAAAAGGGCCTGAGCGCGTAAGAGAAGTTGTTAAGGAAAAATACACAAATGCACACAGATCCTTCCTTGTCCTGTTTGACAAGATCATGTATTTTAAATGACGCTTTGCATCACCTTCTTCAACCAAGAGTTAACCATATTCAAGCTATACCAATGCCATAACTTCAGATTGCTCTTAATCAAAATTACAAACCAGGTTCTTTGTGCACATACCAAATGAACAAAGTGGTTTTTTTAAAACCATTTTTTAAAAAAATAACTGGATTTTTCAAACGTGAATAAAATTAAAACCATAGTTTGGAAACATAGCACTTTAAAAAAAAAGTACAGCACTCGGTCTGATAGCAAGCCTCAACCTTGCCATCAAATTAATTAACAAAAGGCTCACTCTGTTTCTAAAAAGTATTTGCTTGCTGACAGAAGATCAGCTAAAGAGGGACCAGCCTACTCTTCCTTGTCAGGGAGTTTCAAAACTCAGGTGGACCCATAAAGAAAGCCTTTTCTTGTGTATCCATTAAATGTTCCTCCAAGAGGAATGACACCAAGAGAAGGGATTTTCCTGAAGAGAACCAAGCTTGGGTGGCAGGCCAGGGATGGGGGAATACAGCTGTTTATGTAGCCTGGACCTAGGTCATCAGAGGTAATCACCAACATTTCTGAGTTGTGTCTACAAACTGGTAGCCAAAGGAAGTGCCATACCAAAGTCATGTTTGCCCTATAGCCAAGTAAAAATGAAGTAGTTAGAGTGTTGCATGGGTTATTGCTGGCTCTTCTATGAAGTCGTATGCCAAGTGAATTTGGCACAAAAGGACAACTCCGTTTAATGTCTTGCAGTAGAATTTATTTTGCCCGTCCCTTTTTCTTTTGACCTCTGCGATTATTGTTGCAGACATGTTCTTGCACATTTCTTGCATTTTGTGTATCAGCATTTGGTTTAAAATGTCTGCTGCTAGGTTTTACAAAAATAAATCTACAAATGCAAATGCTATGACTCACATTTTAAAGTGCAGTCAGTATACAGCTTGGTCTTTTATTTGGCAGTGAGCTCTGCCTTCGTGGGCTAATAATACAAACAAAAGACATTTCAAAGTTCGAGGAATTGGTTTTAATAGTCAGAAATTAAACCATGAAAATATCAAAACCATAGAAAACAAAATGGGTAGAGATTAAAGCTTTTTGTGCAAATATTTGCCTCTGGTGTCAACTTCTATTTCATAGTATGAAATAGCCCTGAAATATTTTCAGCTTACCTGGCCGGGATATGTATGACTAGGAGTACATTTTCCTAATATATTACAATATGTCCTTTTGATCACTTACTCTTAGTATTGCTTTTTTGCATTATTTGCTTATTTAAGTTGTTAGCATGGATATGTAAATTAGAAGAAAATAAAGAATTACCTTTCAGAAAACAAACTGTATGTAAATGTATGTAAACTTTGGCAGTATTAAAAAGTGTTTTAGAAAGGTGTTCTGAGCAGCAAAGAAAGTCATATATCATGATAATAAATACTCTCAAAAATTATAAAGTATCTGATTTGTAAGACTTGATAACATTGACATGACATTTGTTGGAAAGCAAAAGTATGAAAGAAAATTGTTTAAACAGAAATAATAAAATAATAAAATAAAATTGGGGAAAATAAGTTCATGCAGCAGAGATGATAAAACAGCCCCTTCTAATATAACCCCACAGGATAGAACTCCAGAGACAATTTACTACCGCAAAAGCTCAAGGAATTCTGCTTGTTGTTGTCCAAAAACACGAACGTGTGCACCTCTTATCTCAGTGCGACAACAAAATATGTGTAACGGAGGAGGCCAGTCATATGTCCTACAGAATGAAGTTCCAGAGCATGGGAACAGGGGCCTAAAAAACTGCACCTACAGGTGTCCCTGCCTGGCTGACCCTTCAAGATAGGTGGATGCAGAGATGAGGAAGACTGATAAGAGAGAATGGTAGCCCCCTCAGATAGACTCCAGTTCATTTACCTCTTCATGCTCACATGAACTACTGTAACCAGAAGAATGAAGTTAGTTCCTCAAGTTCAGAAGAGACAATAGCTCAGTGGCGGAGCCTGTTATTTTGCATGCAAAAAACCCCCAGGTTCATTCCCCAGCATCTCACAAAAGAGAGAACTGTTGCCAGGCAGAGTTGATAATCCTAGGCTAAATAAAGTTCCCTGTAAAAGTAGCTTGCTATATTGCTGCGATTAGAGCTTGGAAAAATAATGAAACAAGTTACAAGCAATAGTCTATATTGAGTTCAGACTAGTCTAGTCTTTACTTATTTATTCTATTGTGGTCAATGTAAGAACATCTCCAGAATCTTGTGGTGTATTTCTGCTGGAACCTCTGCCCCCATTGACTGTCTGTACTCCTTCCTGCAGCCTGCCCTGCACTCTGAAAAAAACTTTTCTGAAAACGGGGGGGACACACTGTGGAATAGATGCTTAATATTATGGAAGCAGAATCACTTACTGAATTTCATAGCCAAGTGATACTGGAACTCAGATCTCATAACACAACAGTACCTGTTACACCACACTGGAGTAGCAGCTTGGCTCCACTGGATTAGGTGTAGATATACACTTAGGAAGAACACAAAATGTTTGCTCTTCTAAGAACGTGAGAAAGGGGCACATGGTCCAAAAACAGTTAAAACTAAAGGTGATCTGGGCTGTTCACTGTCTGGGCAGGAGGCCATCTGGGAAACTCTTGAATCCCATGTGTGAAGAAAGGTTTTTTGTATAATAAATGATGATGTAAAGTGCTGCTGGTCTTGAATTCATAATTAGCAGAACAGGGTCCATGTCCGTATTATCTTGGTGTGTGACATCCATAGGGAAAGGTGACTGAGCAGGGAATAGAATTTGCTCTTGGCTTTTTCTCCTAAGTTCACCAGGTACAGTAGTAGCAGTAGCAGCCACATTTCCCAATGGAGCAGGCTATTACCATCTTAAAAGAGTGGTTTCTTTACACTGTTTAGAGCTTTGGATGGCAGTGCAGATATGGAGCAACCTTAGTCTTACAACCTTTCCTACCCCTGGATTATATGCTGTAGCTAAATTAGTTAGGGACGAGATGAGGATGTGGAGAGCACAGGTCACATATGAGCAGTAGTATTCCTTTCTCAGACCTATTTGTTTCCAGAGCAGTAATTCCTATATGTTCCACAATAAATTAATCAAAATATTGGAATATGATTATTCCATATTCCACAATATAATGGAGTCAAAAGGAGCCTGTAAGGTCATTGAGTCAAATCCCTTGCTAGATATGATTTTTTTCCCCTTGAATGTCTCTAGTGTTAGAATGCTCACTTACTCCGGTGGTAATTGGTTAGAAAGTTTTGCCTGATATTCAACTAATATCTGTTTTCCTGTAATTTGAGGCCATTACTACATGTCCTCCCCTTAGGATGATTGAGAACAGAACCTTTCTTTCATCAATATGACAGTCTTTCACGTATATGAAGTGTGCTATCGCCCCTCAGTCTTCTTTTCTCAAGGCTAAATGTCCCCAGTTATTTCAGTCTTTCTTCATAGGACTTGGATTCCAGTCCTTTGATGATTCTTGTTGCCCGCCTCCGAATTTGTTCCAGTTTGTTAGCATTCTTCTTAAAGTGTGGTGTCCAGAACTGGAAACAGTTCTCAATCTGAGACCTAACTATAGCCAAATAGAGGTGAACTAGTACTGTACAGGATTTAGAGACTATACCTATGTTAGTACAGCCTAAAATAGCATTGCCTTTTTTTGCAGTCACATCAAACTGTTGGCTTTTATTCAGCTTGTGATCTACAACATTTCCAAGACTCTTCTCTTATATAGTATTGCTGAGCCAAGTACCTTCCATCTTGTAAGTGTATTTTTCCTCCTAGATGTAGAACCTTGCCACTTATCCCTGTTAAATTTCATTCTGTTGTTTTGTTCTGTTGTCAATAGTGCTTGATCCTATCAAGATCTTCTTGAATTTCGTTTGTTTTTGAGAAGATTGTTCCCACTCAGTTTTGTGTCATCTACAAATTTGATAAGCATTCTCTACATCCTCTCATCCAATTCATTAATTAAAAAAACTTGAAGAGCACGAGCCCCATGACTGAGCCTTGTGGCAACCTGCTTGTAACCTCCTCCCAACTTGAGAAGGAGCCATCGATAAGCACTCTATGAATCTGTAAACAATTGTTTATCCACATCATAGTTATTCTGTCTGGCCCACATAAATAATGCACAACATCTGCAGTCCCAAGCATCCCACTCTTATGGGCAGGATGCAACTGCTTCTGTGTCATACATGTCTCTTAACATTTTCTGTGTGTGGGTAATGTAAATTATTCCATTTCAGGGTGCATGATGGAAACAGATTCCACCAGAAGCAGCATTGCTGCAAATATTTATCTGACCTTGAAGAAGTATACTTGTTTATATCCTGAATGAGTCAGTGTTAGTCTTGCTTCCTCTCTCTCAAAAACTTTATTAAGATTAGTGACTCACAAAGGTATACAGGTGTAGTCACGTCTGAGCAAAGGCTACACACTTTGTGGTTGTCAAGCTATAGGGCTCCAGGATTATCATATTCTCAGCAAACTACCAAAAACCCCATAAAAAGCAAGCAAGCAAACAAACAAAACAAGAAACCATGCACTATTGAATGCTTGAGGAGTCTGGACCCCTTAAACAACCTGGTTCCAACACCAGTTTGATATTATGTCTGCTTCAAGAAATTGCTGTGTGGTTGGAAAATCTGGTTGCCTGCCTACCTATTGTGACTCACCTTTTAACGGGTGCTTTTGTACACATAAACTGTAGTTTATCATCATTATTTTAAAGGAAAGATTTTCAAAACATGGAGCGAAAGAGAAAAGGTTGCAAGGCTACACAATGTGCCAAAATATCTTTGGATACCTTATAAACATGAAAAAAGAAAACAAATGAAATATACTTGACTGGTCAGAAATGTGTAAATTGCTGACAAAATGACATACGTTATTAAGAGTGCTCCTGCCATTTTACCTTGTGGTTTACACCTACAGTGTTGAAAAAGAGAGTGACTCCCACCTCGCTAATTACCATTATCACTGAAATGGTAGGGTTTGAGTCATTAGTTCCATGTGCATTTAATTAGAGGAAGGCTGAAATTGGATTTAACTTATTACTTTTTCATGGATCACTTTCTTGTCATCACTTCAAATTGGATTGCAGCCCCAGGTAACTAATTATGAGAGCCACAGGATCAAGAGTGAAAAAAAGGTAATTAGGAATAACACAGTTGGACCCTTGCTGATAGTCCACTTGTGCTTTGGGGGGAAAAAAAGAAAGAGCTGCATTTTGTAGTGTTATAGATTACAGAGTTAAAGGTATGCAGTATTACTAGGAATCATGGGAGTTTGACACCACCTATAGTGGTTTATATGATGTACAACTGGGTTGGAGATGTTCTGTCAACGTGGTTCCATAATCAGCCCCTTAATACCAAGATTAAACTTGCAAAAGCAACAGATTGGTTGTAGGCATGAGGCATTTCAACAATTGTATACAGTACTTAGGGGTCTTTACATGTATGATTACAGGAAAGCTGTCAAGACTCAAGCCTGTTCTAAGCCATAGTGAGGAGAGTTCAAATATGACAAGTACACAAGATAATGTATTAATGAAAGTGCTGATACTTCAAAAGAATTCTTTAGGTAGGAATTTCACTTTTCTCTTGATCATCACAGTGTGGCCAATTGCATTCTCACCTAGCAACTCAACATAATGGCCAATTATGGACAATAGCTATTGCCACAAATAACTAGGGGTTTAGGTCCTTGAGGTTCCTTTGATCGTAGAATAATAGAAAAATGGAGTTGGAAAGGGCCTGTAAGGCCATTGAGTCCAACCCCCTGATCAATGCAAGAAGCCCAAACAAAGTATATTTAACAGATGGTTGTCTAATTTTCTCTTGAATGCCTCCACTGTTGGAGTGCTCATCACCTCCTGAGGTATAATGGTGCCTCGCAAGACGAACGCCTTGCGGGACGAAAAAACTGCAAGACGAATGGTTTTTTCAATCGCTATGGTGCCTCGCAAGATGGCTTCTTCTATGGCCATGCTTCGCAAGACGATTCCCCCCCGAGACCGATGCCTCAAAAGATGAAAAAAAAAGTCATTCGTCTTGCGAGGTTCCCATAGGAATGCATTGCAATGCATTCCTGTGGAAGCCACTTTTCGCAAGATAGCACTCCTCAAGGAATGAATTACATTCCCCTTGCGAGGCACCACTGTAATTGGTTGTATTGTCATACTGTCTGTCTGTCTGTCTGTCTGTCTGTCTGTCTGTCTATCTATCTATCTATCTATCTATCTATCTATCACCCATCTGTGTCTACTCTGGGCGGTTTATGACTCTAACATGTATACTACTCTTAACAGTTAGGAAGTTTTCCCTGATATTCAACCAAAATCTGTCTTTCTCTAGATGTCCTGCACTCTGGGATGATTGAAAACAGACCCTGCTTCTCTTTATGACAAGCTTTCAAGTGCCATATCATATCTCCTTTCAGTCTTCTTTTTTCAAGGTTAAAAATAAGTTCTGATCCCCTGATCAACCTTGTTCCCCTACTCTGAATAGTTTCTTGGCATCATTCTTAAAGTGCAATGTCAAGAACTGGATACAGTACTTTAGATGAGGCCCAACCAGGGACGAATAGAAGGAGACTAGTGCATTATGGGATTGGGAGACTATAGTTGTAGCTACATCACATTGTTAGCTCTTATTCAGCTTGTGATCTACAACAGTTCCAAGATCCTTCTTGCATATAGTGTTACAAACATCCCCCTGTCTTGTAACTGTGCCTTTCTTCTTTTTTTCCTCCTAGAACTTTGCACTTATGTCTATTAAATTTATTTCTGTTGTTTTCAGCTTAATGCTCAAGATCTTGAGATCTGATCGAATTTTGTTTCTGTCTTTCAGAGTACTATCTATTCTACCCAATTTTGTGTCACCTGCAAATTTGTGTAATCTGCACCCTGTCAAATTCATTAGTAAAAATGAGGGGCACCAGGCCCAGAACTGAGCCTTGCAATACCCCACTTCTTAGCTCTTCCCAGTTTGAGTGAGAGCCATTGATAAACACACTCTGAGTACTCAGGTCAGGATAAATTAAGACTACAGTGTTTCCACTGTTTACCAGGGAGGTTACCTGATTTTTAAAAATGTGATAAGATTAATATGGCAGGATTTGTTCTTGAGGAATCCATGTTGGCTTCTAGTTATTGCTGCATTGTTTTGAAGATGCTTCCAAATGACCCCTTTATTTAATTGTTAGTTAGTTAATATATTCCCCCACCTTTCTCCATAAAAAGGACATACGGTGGCTTACATCACTAAAACACAAACTTTATAATCTTTTCCAGAATTTTCCTTGGGATTGATGTCAGGCTAACTGGTCGATAGTTCCCAGATTCCTCTTTTTTGCCCTTTTTTGAAGATAGAGACACCATTTGCCCTCCTTCATTCATCTGGCACTTAATCTATCCTCCGTGATTTCAAGAAAATAGTGGTTCTGAGAGTTTTTCAGCTAGTTATTTCAATACTCTTGCAGTTCATCCAGCCTCAGAGATTTTTACTCATTCAAAGTAATAAGGTAGTCCTTGACTATCTGTTTATCTGTCTCAAGCTGCAATCCTGTCACCTCCATGTGTGCTTCACACTTGCCTGGAGAGTAGTAGTCTATCTTTTGGGGAAAGACTGAACTAAGGTAGGAATTGAGCACTTTTGTCTTTTCTTTGTTGTCTGTTAACATCTTTCCATCCTTAATAAACAGCTGCTGCTCAAGAGATCTGTCTGTGTGCTCTTTATTTTTATAGCTTTTAGTGTGGCCACTCACTGCTCCAGGTTTTTTTTAAAACTTTTTCTTCCAATAGTGCTATCACTTTGCACTTGCTGAATGTGTACACTGTGTTGTTCTCAGGTACAAAAACAAGCATTTCACACATTTTGTAGGTCACCACCACGGATGTGTCTCTTCCCTCCATAATTCCTGCCTTTTTATTTTCTTCTGTCTTGTCAACTTGAGGGATTCTGGGAAAGTCCACTAATACATAACTATATCCAGAAACCATAAATTTTATTAAGGACCTCCTCCTTGGCCTTCCCATCCAAACTCCCCAGTTAAACTCCTGTTTGTTCTCCCTGTTCACTCGATCCCTGGGGTCTGTCTTGGTTTTAGTGCATCAGATTCCTTTATTCCTTTACATCAGATGGAGTGATTCTTTTCCATATGCAGAGGTCAGCAAACCAGAGATTCAATGTGTATACATATTGATTTGTGGTTACTCTGACAAAACAATTGCTGCATCCTGTAGGCATAATATTAATCTCATTTACATGAGAAATCTGCGGCCACAGTTGATCTTTATCAGCAATGAGTTTAAGGAAAATATCTACTTCTGGTATGCTTCCCAGATTTTTTTTCACATTTTGAACTTGATGTATACTACTTCAGTTTTATATGCTTAGGAATATTTTGTGCATCAGTTACATAATTTGTAAATAAAGGGGTGCATTGTATGCACTCTAAATTTTAAAACTGTATTGCCAAACTAGAATGTGCAAACAACGTATTAGTGATTTGGTTGCTTAAGGCAATGCCAAGACTAAGAATTCCAAAATTATGAATTTCTAAATTATGATTTTGGTAATGTAGAATAAGATGGACAACAGAGTGGATCAAAAGACCAGGAAAAAGTAGTTGTATTTAGTATGAAACTGATATTCCATTCAGCATTTCATTCTGTTTCTTTATATTTGATGACGTGGATGTGTCCACTAAAGCTTACATTAAAATACTGTATAATAGTCTTTAAAGTGCCACATTTTTGTCTTTTGTTTTGTTTCTTTGGACTTTGCCTGATACTCTTGCCATACATATGTAACATTTTATGGCAAATTTATGTTTCTGTTTTTTTTTTTTAGCATATGTTGGCATATGTACTTAGACTAGTATATATGCCAACATTTCAGGCTAGGCTGTGACACCCTACGGGCTGTCCTTATAGTGGCTAATAGGCATAATATAATATATAATAATATAATTTATTGTCATTGTAAGTATATACACAGTATACCATACAACGAAATTCACAATACAACGAAATTCACATATGCTTTCTGTAATGTATTTACTGATCTAAATTACATCAGATATATATTTCCTGTTGAAAAGGTGGGATAGCTCAATGGGTTATGCATCTGGGTGCAAAGATGAATTCCCCACTCTGCTTCTAGAAGCTGGCACATGCTGAGTCCTAAGAGGAACCTAAAATGTTGTGATAACTGACCAGAAGTGCCCTTAAAAGTATACTATGTCTTACTTTCTCTGAGGGCTTAGGAATGCTAAAAATAACAACAGGCAAACATCCATTTTACTGAATTGTCAATATACACTATATAAATATTTGTAATCATTTCTTAATTGATAGCTGTCCATGTGGTGAGACAGTATGAAACACATGAGAGACTAAAGTATTATTTGTAGGAGTTGTAAACTTCAGTTGAAGATCTTGATTTTCTTTTTGAACTAGATTGTTCACATAAATACTGTTAAATAATCTAGAATTTTAACAGAATATCTCTCTTGTTTTAATAAAGAACAGAAAGTGAGGCTGCTAAAAGTACATCTTAAGTTGATTTAGGATTTTATTGATGATAGCCATCTGTGGTCAAAAAGCAGAACAGCCTGAGGTCAAGTGATCTAGTGTTTCTATTTTCCATATGAATCTCACTGTTTGTGATAAAAGCAACACATTTATTTGGTAAGTCTGCAGGAATTTCTGACGAAGTGCAGAGGCCATTTTTCTGACAATTGAGTGGGCAGCATTCTTCTCCTGGTTTTTGGCCTTTGATTCCCCATCCTGCTACAAACTGGCACTGTTGTTCTCATGCATCCTAGAGTGCTGCACTCTGCATTGTATTACCGCACAACATCTGAGCCTGTCCAAAGAACAGAAAATTTCTTGAAGCCCAAAATAAAAGTGCTTGGTGTAGGTATCTTTGGAACAGAAGCAGCCATGAGAGGCAGTCCAGCCTACTTGGAAAAGGGGCCAGGCAGGAGAGTCAACAGTGGTTGGAAAGGGCCTAGATTGAAGAAGCATTAAACCTTTGCATATATATTTGCAAAGTTTAGTCCCTGAAGAAAATTGTCTTCTGTGATCATAAGACAGCGATGGCGAATCTATGGCACATGTGCCACAACTGGCCCACAGAGCCCTCTCTGTGGGCACGCAAGCCATAAGTTGCCGGATCGCTACCCCTGGCAGTCAAACATGAGGAGGCAGCTGCAGCCGCGGTGCTAATGCCCTGACAGGTGGTGGGCCACGATCCAGAGCAGCTGGTGCTGGCAGGGTTGGGAATGACTGGAGGCGTATCTGGAGTGGGGTCTAGAGGCACCTCCGTGCCCAGGATCTCCCCTTCCACTACCACTTCCGCTTCTGCTGCTGCCACATGCCACCTGCTTTCTTTTTTCAGTTTGGGCATTCAGGCTCAAAAAGGTTCACTGTCACTGTCATAAGACATCTTTAATTTCCCCACTACTTTTGTTGTTGTTTAGTCATTTAGTCGTGTCCGACTCTTCGTGACCCCATGGACCAGAGCACACCAGCCCCTCCTGCCTTCCACTGCCTCCCTCAGTTTGGTCAAATTCATGTTGGTAGCTTCGATGACACTGTCCAACCATCTTGTCCTCTGTTGTCCCCTTCTCCTCCTGCCTTCACACTTTCCCAGCGTCAGGGTCTTTTCAAGGGAGTCTTCTCTTCTCATGAGATGGCCAAAGTACTGGAGCCTCAGCTTCAGGATCTATCCCTCCAGTGAGCACTCAGGGTTAATTTCTTTCAAAATGGATAGGTTTGTTCTCCTTGCATTCGAGGGGACTCTCAAGAGCCTCCTCCAGCACCACAATTCAAAAGCATCAATTCTTCAACAGTCAGCCTTCTTTATGGTCCCGCTGTCACTTCCATACATTGCTACTGGAAAAACCATAGCTTTGACTATGCGGACCTTTGTTGGCAAGGTGATGTCTCTGCTTTTTAAGAAGTTGTCTAGTGCTGTCCTATGAAGATGCCGGCCACAGAGACTGGCAAAATGTTAGGAAGAACAACCTTCAAAACATGGCCAAAGAGCCCGAAAAACCCACAACAACCATTGTCTAGGTTTGTCATTGCTTTCCTCCCAAGAAGCAGGCGTCTTTTAATTTTGTGGCTGCTGTCATCATCTGCAGTGATCATGGAGCCTCTATATCCTCCCCTTCTATTTGCCAGGAGGTGATAGGTAAAAACAAAACAAAAATGAAAAAAAAATAAGATGTCAAAAATACTAGCACAAATACCATTTAATGACACCTCATTTACTAAATTCTATATTTTAATGTGTGCTTTTGTGGACAAGTCCACTTCTTCAGATATGGGAGTGGGACTGCATGGCAAAATAGTTACCGTATATAATTATACCTGGCCCCAAAATAAAGAGACTAGTTGTTTCCTGGATACAAAAAGTTAAGGATGTGGCATTTCACACCTGCTAGTGACTATTAAGACTTCTGTTGATACTCAGTTCCAGGAAGCATTGTTCAGTAAATAATGATAATGATTGGTGGCTTAAATAATTACAGACTGTAGCTAACAAAGGGGAACAACATGGTAAGAAGTGTCGTAATCTCCAGTGGGGCTTGTGAAGTGGCACTGGATAGTTAACAAAGAAATATAGGTTGGAGTTATAGCAGATGCAACATTTGGTAGTGACCTAAGAATCCTTGGCTTGTGTTGAGTCCACTCAGTCTTAGCTTATATTGAGTCCACTGAGATGTGTTGTTTTAGTCCATTGAGTCTTGTCTATATTGAAGAATTACAGCAGATGCAATGTTTTATATATGAGAGTGTCTTAGCATCTTTGGCTTATATTGAGTCAATTGAGATGGGTTCTAGACATATGTATATATTTTTTCTCAGCTCTCTTTGGATTCTTGTTCTGTAATTTTTTGTCTCCATAATGGCAACTCTCAGGTCTTGTACAGAATGTGCAGGTAGATTGAAATGATTTGAAACCAGTTTCAGTGTATTGCCCTTCTCAATGTCCAATTTGTGTCCATTAATTCTTTTGTGCAGAGATTGTCCTGTTTGTCTTATGTACAGTACAGAGGGGCATTTTGGCAAAAGACAGCAGATGTTGTGTTTGACATTGTTAGGTCCTGTAAATGTGTTGCCAGAATAAATGAGGGGCCAGAGCTGGTGTCTCGGTTTGTAGCAGGGTTTAGTCCCCGTCTCTGTGTCACTGTTGTGTGGTCCATTCTGTATTGATAGTTACTTGATATAGGAGGGTTGTCTGTAAGCAGCACACACAAAGAGAGCAAATACAGTGGGGTCTCTACTTAAGAACTTAATCCGTATTGGAAGGTGGTTCTCAAGTTGAAAAGTTCTTATGTTGAATCTGCATTTCCCATAGGAATGCATTGAAAACCATTTAATCCGTATCTGCTCTTTTCCGTCCATAGAAACTACAGTGGAACCTCTACTTAAGAACTTAATCCGTTTTGGAATGGTGTTCTTAAGTTGAAACGTTCTTAAGTTGAAGCAAAATTTCTCATAGGAATGGACTGAAAACCAATTAATCCGTTCTGGCTGTTTTTTTGTTATGTAGAGGTGCGTTCGTACATTGAAGCATTAGTTCCCATAGGAACTAATGCAAAGCTGATTAATACGTACTCTACCACTAGGGGGAGGTTTTTTTTAACCTAAGATGACCTAAGGTTAAAAAAAGAGCAGGAAAGGTTTTTTTCCTGTTCTTATCTTGGATTTCTGTTCTCAAGTAGAAGCAAAATTTAGCAAATGGAGCTGTTCTTAAGTTGGATTGTTCTTAAGTAGGGACATTCTTAAGTAGAGACCCCACTGTACTGGGTTTGGTTGTTAGGTAAAGGTTCCCCTTGACATTTAGTCCAGTCGTGTCCAACGCTAGGGCGCGGTGCTCATCCCCGTCTCCAAGCCGTAGGGCCAGCATTGGTCCATAGACAGTTTCCGTGGTCACGTGGCCAGCGCAACTAGACACAGAATGTCATTACCTTCCCATTGAGGTGGTGCCTATTTATCTACTCGCATTTACATGCTTTCGAACGGCTAGGTTGGCAGGAGCTGGGACAAGCGACGGGAGCTCATTCTGTCATGTGGATATGATCTTACGACTGTAGGTCTTTTGACCTTGCATTACAGAGGCTTCTGCGGTTTAATCCACAAAGGCACAAATACTCTCTTTGATGTTTCTAGAACTTATAAATTCAGGCAACAAAGCATTAAGCATCATTTTGTGTATTACATTTGTATCGAAAAGTTATTTGCATTAAAGTGTCGCCTTGTGCAATTAACCATAATTTATACCAAAAAAAATAGCTGCCATTGTCATTTGTCATTTGATGCAGTTTGCATGTCAAGATGAAGAAAGCAAAAGCAAAGTGTGCCGCTTATATCCTGCTCCATAGTGTTTAAAATACTCTCTGGATGATTTACAATTTAATTATGCAGACTGCACATCCACCACCACCCCGAGACCTGGATACTTAATTTACCAACCTCAGAAGGATGGAAGGTTGAGTGAAGCTGGGTTGTGAGCAGAGTTTTGGCTGCACTACTGTTTAACCACTGTGCCTCCTAATAGAGCCATGGAGTTGCTTAGAAGTTGATCTGATATTTCTTCGGTCCTACTTTCAAAGAACAGGTTTTAAATCCAAGCTAGATATGAAGGCAGAGTTTGGAGCCCCCTCTAAGGTGTTAGACGGGGGAATGTGGAGTGGTCTGGTTTACACTTAGATGTTTCTCACCTTGAATGTGATCTATTTTTTCTCTCGCTTAAGCAATCTTTCCATTTACACTGGAGATGTCAAATCTCCCTTGAAAAGGTTCTACACAAGTACTTGGGTCACTGATTTACTCACGAGTAAGTTTCCCTAGTTAACTAATTTATAAGTTTAATTTACTTGCAAGTAAAGAGGCAACAGCAGCAAAGCACAGTGGCAGAAGGAGTGGAATCATTGGGGTGAAGTTTGGGGTGACGGAAGGGAGGTAACCCTCTTTTCCTGTCTTTCTCTTCGCCCACGGCTCTACTGGGGCTGCCCTGTCTTTGGGGGGGGAGCCCATAGAGTCAACTAGCCCACCTTTTATTTATTTATTTGTTTGTTTGTTTATTTATTTATTTATTTATTTATTTATTTATTTAATATCCCGCCTATCTAGTCGATAGACCACTCTAGGCGGCTCACGACAAAGGGAACAACAATAATAAAAACCATTTTACAAAGAGGAAAACTTTCAACATTTGGATAAAACACTAGGAAAAAAAAAAAGGAAAGAGGAGTCAGGGATTAACTGGGGGGGGGGGAAGGCCTGCCGAAACATCAATGTTTTTAGTTGCTTTTTAAAAATACCCAGCGAGGGGGCCGTGCGAATATCAGGGGGAAGGTTAATTCAGAGGCGAGGAGCCACCGCCGAGAAGGCCCGATTTCTTGTCTTTTCTTTCCGGGCCTCCCTCGGCGTTAGGCTCCTCAGCCTCACCTCCTGGTTCGCGCGAGTGACACGAGTAGATCTTGGTGGTAGAAGGCATTCCGCCAAATATCGAGGCCCTAAACCGTTTAGGGTTTTATACGCAAGCATCAACACTTTGAAGTCGATGCAGAATCGGATGGGCAGCCAATGCAGTGCGGCCAGAGTGGGTGAAATGTGTTGGAATTTTTTCACTCCACTGAGAAGTCTGGCTGCCACATTCTGCACCACCTGTAGTTTCCACAGCAGCCTCAAAGGCAGCCCCACGTAGAGCGCATTACAGTGGTCTAATCTTGAGATTACGAGCGCATGCACCAAAGTGGTGAGCGCCCCGACATTCATCCGTCATTCTGCGTACGACAGTGATTTTCCTTTTTTTTGCTGTATTGTTAAACGAAATAAGTGGCTTATTGAAAGAGCAATGCATCAGCCTAGCATAGTATTACAATTTCACAGAAGCAGTTAGGGAAATATAAAATAAAAGATGAAAATTTCTCCCATTTAGTATGTCATTGGGTTGTCTCCCCGTTTAACACCACCCACAGCTTCGTTTGGGTGTGAACTAGCGGTCCACATGGTTTAGTCAATGGCGTAATTAGGAGCGTGCTGAATTGTACCTAGAAACCAGGAGCCCTTAGTGCCATGCCCAGAAAGGAGCAGGGCAGCTTGTAATGGGCAGAATAGATTGATCTAAGTAGAAACGAGTGTGGATGCCATAATTTGATTCTCACCGATGCATACCAACAGCGATCTATTTATATCCATCTGGACAGGCCCTAAGTCTACCAGGGAGTCTTTATGAGCAGCAAGCTTCCAGACTTTCCTCCATTTGTTTAATTAGTAGAGATAGGCGTGCGGGAAAGTTTAGAACTGAGCAATGAGGATTGAATATACAATTCCAATGGAATTACAGTAGTTGTGAGGTGAAGTCATACCTAGTAACTGATTTTATGTTTCTTATATTTTGTTGCTTAGCTGTGATATCATGAACCAAATATTATAAACATATCATGGCTATAGCGTGGTTGTGTTAAAAAAGATCAGGAATTTTTATTAAGTTTGTTTTCCTTGTCATATTGTAAAAATTTATGTGTACTGTGCTTATTAGAAACAGATTTGGGCAATTCTGTCTAAATGAAGTCATCCCAGTTATTTCCAGACTGTCTGTTTTTAGTTGTGAATAATTTTCATACATCAGATGGCAGTCATATTTAGAAGTCCACATTTTAAAATAGGACAGTTTCCCTTCTGAACTTTTGTGGAATGCCTCAGTCTTATATACTTAAGGAATATTTTGTTTGTATGATTTTTCTAACCATCTCCATGATACAACATAGTGGATGAAAGTGAAACTTGAAGTAAATATAAGCTTAAGATCAGAAAATAATGGCTACATCTGTTCCCCTACCTCACTTCATTCTTATACTGAGAAGCTTACTTACCTTGAACACCTGTAAATTTAGTGGATACTGAGTAGACAGTGTAGGATTACAGTGTTACTTGCACAGTTTAACTTGATGAAAGCAGCAATCTTTAGCATCATTATCAGGAAGGAAGTACTATTAAACTCATTTTGGAGTAAATATGCTTAATTACAATTATGTCTCATGTTCTAAATCATCGTGATATTACTTGAGAGTTTTAACTGCATACAATACTTACCCTATCTTTTAATTAAAGTGATGTGTACATAACTATGAATGTGCCCACGTGTAACTAAGGCTGTATTCTCCCATTATAATTGAATTGTGGGAGGCTGCTAGAAACATTTTTTGCATGGGTGCGGCTGAATGTAGGATCTTTAGAACAAGTGAGATATGCTCATTAGATGGATCGCCATGATTGGATTGGATTGGATTGGAAGGAACCAATCTAGTTTGATTTCCAGCAAGGGCATTGTTGTTTGGTTCATGTAGACAATTGTAGCCAGATTTGCTGGCATGGGGATTTATATACTGTTTACTTCTACTGGAGGGGAATGGGAAATGGGTGTGCAACTCTTGCCATAGTGGAGGGAAAAACAATAAAATTATAACAATAAACACTGAAACATAATAAATAAAAATACAGGAGAGCAATAGACTGTTTTAAGAGCCTAAAAAGTTTTAATGACTGGAGGAAATAGCATCAGTGTGTGTCAGGCAGTTGTCCCAGGGCAAATCTTTGTCAAAACTGTCTTACATCAGAAAAAAGGCACCTGTTGACAACCTTTGTGGTTGGGTGACCTGGAACAAGAAGTAGCTAGATTCCAAAGACATACACCTGACATTTGGAGTCAGCTAAATTGAAATACCACGGAAGAGAGGTGATACTGTTGCCTAGTCTCCTTTACAAATTTCATTTCTCACTATTTGCAGTTTTTATACTGTCTTTAGTGGTAGATTTATGTACAAAGCGTTACATAGTTCTACGTAACTTTTTGATCTAGACGTTATAGTATTGATAACCTTGGGAAATTGTCTGTTATGACTAGAAGCCAGAAAATATTTATTATTCTAAGAATAATATAACAACATGCTGAAGCCATCCATAATTACTCAGTTGTAGGATGATGCTTTGGGGGCCACAGCATCGTGCAACCTCTGTTCATTTATGGATGGCTTTAGCATATATTATATTCTTCTTCAAAATAACATTCCACACTTTACAAGGAGCCATAGTGTTTGCTCATGCCAGCTTTCATTGTTACTTCTTTTCCAAAAGTTGCTTATGATGTATGAGGTATAATGGGACTCAGTACTTCAGACAGTTGTACAAACAATCCAAAATTGTCCGCTTGTTTTTTAGAATGGGAAAGATAGAAATTTAATTAAAGAAATATTTATGAAAGAAAGAAAGAAAGAAAGAAAGAAAGAAAGAAAGAAAGAAAGAAAGAAAGAAAGAACTGGATCAGCACCAGGTCTCTGAGTTCATTAACACACATATACACATACAGGTTATGCACAAAAAACTAGTTGAAGTGAGAAAGAGAAAAAACAAGAGGAGGCTTGCAGCTGAGACTTTGCAGAATAGCCCACATCAGCTGTTCTCAGCCTTTTTTTTTATTTATATTTTATTTTTTTGGCCACAACCATAAACACAATATGAAAGAAATATAGTCCTAATCAGGATTGTATAAATTGCATAATGAACCTTATAAGGTCATGTGTGAAGAATTCTTTCCAGTCTCTGCCCCCCTTCAGATGTTCCAGGTCCTTCTAGGGGACCATATGCCTCTCTCTCCTGCTTGAGAAGAACTAGTCTACATTCACAAGCTTCAACTTCATTTTTCTCCCTTCCCCAAGGAAATGCTCACACATCAAGGTTTGGTACCAAAAGTCAGTAGAAATTGTAGACCAATCAGCATCATTATGTCTGCTTCTGCAGTGTGTTAAGTTGTAACAGGCAGAGTGCAGTCTACCAATTATAACATCAGTTTTCACATTGACTTCTTCTGGCCTAGACGAAGTCAAGGGGTTTGATATGAAAAGAGAGCTTGGAAAAGGAAAAGATAACTGAGATTCTTAAATTATTTTCGATAGGTATTAAGTAAAGCAGAAAACTGTGGAGTCTGGATAGTTCAATGAGACTGGCTACAGAGCCAGAGGTTGGGAGTTTGCTTCCCCACTATTTGTCCCAGGAGAAGAGCCAACCCTTCCAGCTTTGAGCAAGATGCACACACCAGGTTGCCCCTAGAAGAATTAGTTCTGACCATTTTCTACTCAGAAACCTCTGGAAAGGGTTGACATAAATCAGAACTCACTTCATGGCATATTGTTGTTGTTGTTGTTTCCCTTTCAATTGACTCATGCTGTTCTTATGTGCCATGCCATCACGTCACATATGATTTATGATGAGCCTAATAGGTTTTTCAGGGTGTGATAGATATTCAAAGAATGGCCATTACATGGATTCACACACACACACACGCACACCAGTGAGTGTCCATGGCTGGCTACAGATTTTTTTTTTTACCCAGGTCACCTGAATCCTAGTCCAATCCTAGTCCATCAGATCATAGTGGTTTATGGAAGTGGCTCTTAATTAGTGTCACTTATCACATGTACATAGCATTAGCATGAACACACTTTTAGTTTATATTTTGGGTGCAAACCCGTTAAATTTTGTACTTAGAATGTACAGTATGTTGATATAAACAGTATTTTTTATGTTTACATTTCTCTCCTATGTAGTTTGAGTTTCTTATACAAAATACAGTCTTGAAAGATTTATTAAAGCACGAAGTCATGTGAAAGCAAGAATAATTGCTAATGATTTGCTGAACTGTGGTCAGATTCCAGGTCATGAGTGTGATGATATATGTGCACCCATGCACGCACGCACATGGGCATGCATAAAGTGTACTTATGAAGAAGTAATTTTTTTAAAAAAGTCATATGTTTGGGTGTGTTTGTCACTGAAATCTTAGGTGGATGCTCATTGATCCATGGACTTGGTTGTGCACTTGCAGAATAAAGAATAAACTGAACTTTTTAATGAAATTGTAGATGAACATATAATCTACACTGCATTGCTATACATGTCTACTTAAAATTAGTAATGCTAGTGAATTCAGGTTTGTGTGTGGGGGTGTGGGGGTATGTATGAGAGAGAAGTCAATGTGTATGTGTTTTTCATAGAAAGAGAAAATAGTTGAAGTCCATGTGAAGAGTTAGAAATCTGTAAAGTTAACCAAAGTGTAGAATCTGATTTGTTTAGTTTGCCCTAGAACAGCCATTAATGGAAAGAAAGAAAATAGAATGTCTTTGAGCTGCTTATGCAGTTGAGCCCCCAAACCTAATACTGAAGTTAAAGGCAGCAACTGCAGTGCTGAAACCTGGCTGAAATTGACACCAGAGAAACAACTGACATTAGAATCCGACAGCTTTAAATCTGTAACCAGCTTTTCCCACACTCCAAAATCATGTGTGCTGATTTTTACCCCCCAAAAATGAGATTTCAATTAATGTAAGGTATAATATCAGTTGTATAGGCCAGAATCCTTGTACACATGAATGTGTTGCATGAGCAGTTGAGATTTTTTGTGAAGACTTGTTACTTCTCGTGAGGTGATCTCTGGCTTGCATAGTAACAAGGTGTACATCTCATAGACTGCCACCCGGCAGGGCATTATGGTTCACGACTGTCGACAGAATCCAAATCAACTGAAGATAAGAAGTTGTATTATATATATGTAGACCTTCATTCCAATAAAGAAATATATTTTGTATAAGACGGCCTTATTCCTAAAATTGGAATAATTCTTTAATGAACTTTAAATATTTTTTCCCTGCTGCCCTCAGCCTGCTGTCCCCAAAATCTCTTCTAGAAGGCTCTTTAACCATCTGGAGCAGAGTTTGGGCATGTATTGGAGTGGCATCACTGCTCTTCTGATGGAAACCACTCTGTAACTCTATAAATGAGTGGTCTCCAAAATGTCCTATCATTAAGCAGCCCTGTTCAACTCTTGCCTTAATGGAGTCAACCCATCTCATATTTTGTCTTCCTCTTTTCCTGCTTCCTTCGACTTTTCCTAGCATTATTCTCTTTTCCAGTGAGGCTTGTTTTCTCATGATGTGCCCAAAGTATGACAGATCTAATTTCATTATTTTTGCCTTTAGAGAGTGGCTTCCTTGCCATCCTAAAATACCTAGAACAGAAATATTAGCATGTATCTCAGTCTGTTTGGCACCAGGGTGTGAATAACTTGTAGATTTCAGCTTGGTAGAGTTATGAGATAGTCTACCTGAGCATTAACAAAACATGCTAAAAGGTGGATGTGATGTTTTCTATTCTTCTCACATCTACCACTTCCCAAATTCAGTCATACTATTAACGTCTATCTAAACTTTACCTGTATCTTTAATTAATAACATGTGCTTTTAATGGGTTTTTAAAAGGAGAGGTGGCAAATTCATGTACAAAAGCAGTTAAAATAAATACCTCAAATTAGTTTCTCAATCCTATTATTAAAAGGGATCTCTTTGTTGACAACATGCTATTCTTTTTATTATTTTTATTGTTAATTGATGAAGCAAAAGTTATTTCAAAGCAACTCTAGCACAAGGTGGGTTATCTAGCATTCCTTTAATGTAACACTGGCTGTGCTCAATCTTTATGCTCAACTTCTAATAAGGAGTCGCTAGCCTAATTTTTTAATGCAATTTACCAATTGGGGTCCCACAAAAGACAGATTATATTTTATGGCTTATGAACAGCAGGGCAGATATTTCAGAAAATCTGTAGATAGCCATAATTTTGAGGAAAGTGCACAAATGAATTTGAAAACAAAATATTTCACAGCCTACACAGCTGCATTCACAATCCTGCGAGCACAATTCCATATGTGTGATGCTTACACCTGATTATATAGAAGGTAATAATGCCTAAATGAAGAAAGTGGAAATTAAATTCAAAAGCAGAATTAATTCTCTCTGTGAAAAATCTGTAATACCAACAGGGGTGCTGGCATCGGAAACGGACAAACCAGTTCAGAGGAAAAATAATAACCAATCTGAACATTCATTTCTACTCTGATCCAAACTTGAACCAATAATCATTTTATGCTTTCATAATAACCTCCCCCCAGCACCCTTCACTGAGAGCTTCTCAAATGCTTTACACACGTATACATTAAGACTCACATGTGATTAAATAACAAAAAGCTTTGCAGCACCTTTAGGACAAACACATTTCGTTCAGCATTAAATGTGTTTAAGTTGCCATCGGACGCTGTTGTTTTTACTACAACAGACAAACACGATGACCTGCTTGAAACTGCTAAGAAGAAATGCACATACGTCACTCTGCTTTCTTGTGCAGGAAATCATGGCCTGCTGGCTGCCACACTTGCTCAAGACAGGGAGGCTGCAGCAGATGCAAGTTGGTCTTAGCACATCGATGCCTTTAACCACTCCCTTTACAAGAGGTGGGAAAGAAATGATTCTGCTTAAATTTTGTGCGAGAATCCCTTTCTCACCTTGCTTTCTGTTTGTCTGAGGGTGTTGTCCTCTGAAGATGCTGGCCACAGAGACTGGCGAAACGGTAGGAAGAACAAACTTCAGAACATGGCCAAAGAGCTTGAAAAACCCACAACAACCATTAGATCATACTGTTTGATGATTTGTACAATTAATAGATACGAGTTAGGAGATAGGAAGTTGTTGTGGTTATTCACCTTATAGTGAAGACCTGCACAACTGGGTAACCCATGATTGTAGCATCCCTGTTTCTGTTGCAAAAAACATAGGCCCTGAGAGGAAATGCTCAAGTCATTTCAGATGATTGCAGCCAATATTATCTCTTGTACCCTTTTGTTTGGAGAGAAAGTTTAAGGCAGCAAAGCAACATGGCAAGAACAAGGTGAATTCAGAGACAAGATGGCACAGGAAGGTACAAATAAAGCACAGTGTGGATAAGGATCTGCAAGGAATCTTGGCAAGATTCAGAGCTTTGCATTGATTTTGCTGTTAACTTTATGTTTATTCAAATGGTGTGGATACAGATTAACTTCCTGTACTCTATGTTTATTATCATTGACTTGTCTGGGATGCAAACAATAAGCCTCTTGTTTAAGTGGATTGAGAAAAGTGCTGCCATGTGCTATGACTGCTGCTTCTGAACCCATGTCCTCAGGTATAGATCTGTTTATTTAAATGTGTTACAGTTGACCCTCAGAGGAAAGTACAGTAATTCATATGCCATTTACCATAGCATATGAGGAATGCTTGTTCCTTCAGTTTACTGGCTTTGCACTGTTAGATTCATCCACAGACTCATTCAGTGCTAACTGGCTACAATGGTCAAGCATCAGATGCCCTGATGCTACCGTAGTTCATCTGAAGCTGTGATGAATCCAAAACCCTCGCAGCTTAGAGGTGTCTGAAATTGCTTACAACCCTCACCACCCTGGCATAATTTTCTGCCAATACTTTGGCTGGAGGAGATTTGAATGTAGAATTTGTTCTTTTTCTTTTCTGGCTCTTCTGATGGCAGGTGTCTGAGAAAAGTTCTGTTGTCAGGTATCTGAGATGACCAGGCAGAAGAGTGTTCTGCTGGCAGATTAATATCTCTGCTGAATCCTAATCACCTATAACCAGTACATCTTTGAATTAGGATTCCATTGTTAAATTTGTATACTTTGCGTTTGTTCCTCTTACAGAACATAACAACTGAAGCTTTGTGAGTGGAGCTAAGTAGAACTTTGAATTCTCAGAACCCTTACTTTAATTTTCAAGATTCCTGGAGACATGGCAGTTAAACTGATATAAAACATATGTATATTAGTACCTGACGTATAGTGGGTGCAAGTCTGCCAACAGTGGGTCACATTTGCTACTCATCATGTAGACCCACCAATTAACTTCTTCCAAGTGTTCTTTAGCACACAAGTGGGAGACAGAGTGCCCATACTATCTGTATTCCTAGCATCATATTGGCCAATTGAAACTGCTGCCATTATATGTCATTTATGTACTTATGTTAGTCATTTGTGGCTAATATGTATTGACTAAAATCCTATTAGTTAAACCCATTGGCATAATGCAAGTTCCTCTTCAAGTCTCAGAAAGGAATTGCCACAAGTTAACAAGTGAGTATAGACATTAACTGTTGCACACAAAGCTGTGTGACTTGGCACACAGTGTCAATTACTTACTGTACACTGGCATTCTAATGTACAGCAATTCACCACCAAGATTTACGTTGATTGCTTAAGTAATAAGAATTTGGCCATTATCTGAAAGCAAAATCTTGTGTAAAGCTTCCTTTCATGATAACCTGAAGCAATTTTACATGATATTTGGTTGATCTGTCTATTGACAAGCCTGGATTAGTGACAAATGTTTCTGGGATAACTGTCTCAAAAAGCTCTGTGTTTTGGAATATATGCCCCGGGACACTGAGCCATGGTAGCAGCTTTGCTACAGCTTAGAATGCAATAAAGTTGTTTAGCTCAGAACCATCTGATTAGGGTAGATGGCAGCTGCACAGAATTAAAAAGGGAGCAGCTGGATGTAACTATGGCTTACGTGCTTCTAACGGAACTTCTTAACTTGTTGCTCCTTTAATTGTTTCCTGGTTGTAAGGAACACCAAATCGTTTCTCTCTCTGAGAGCTATCCCAAACCTCAGACCAACAACATTGACAGCTGCAGGTAGGGGTTTCCAGTTACACACACGTTACTTGAAAGGGACCTCCGTCTTACAAAATAGGGCACTTTGCTTTGACAGTTGGGGTTTGCTTTCGAAAACAGTCCAAGCAGCTGAACGTCCCTATTCTGGTGGTATGAGAGTTGTGATGGATCCTCACCTGTAACATTTGAGGGCTTTTAGTACTGATGCAGCCCCCCTCCCATCTTTGTGCTTTACTGAGTTGCATGTTGTAGCTAAATGGTGAATTTTGGTTCATTGTAATAATAGAAAAGTTGCAAGAGTCTTAACATTTGGAGGGCAAAATTGAAGGAAGGAAAAGCAGTCTGCTGACACGTCAGCACTAGCAGCTGCTTCAGTGCTTGTGTGTGTGTGTGTGTGTGTAAATATCAAGGTTGCATATATGCTCTCGTTAATAATAAATGTAATTTGTTCATTATATAACCTTTTATTTGCTAATCTGTGGGTGGAGGTGCTGTTATATAGGTAGTACACTAGGTTGAGATAGAAAAACAAGGTGATAATAAGCTTAGGGAAATAACATACTAAGAGCTGTGTATCGAAGACTCAGTTGGGAAAATAGTATGGGGGGGATGAATAGCTTGGGAGCAGCTGAAAGGACAGTTTAATGGGTATTCATATTTACCTGCATCACTCTGTATTAATTCGTCTGCAAGACGAACTGATTAATTAGGAGGGAGGAAACAGACAATTAGTATATCTGGGAGGGGATTCATACTAAGAGAAGATACTTGTAAACTAGACGTTTACAAGTAAACTACTTGTAAACTATGACAGGAAGATTATGTGCTTAACTGAATATGCCTGTATGTGTCCGTCAGGTGTTATGCCAAACAAGGAATAACGGTGTATATATTTAATGGTGTGTGCAGGCTCCACCCTGAGGTGATCTATGGATACTATCTGCTAGAGGTCAGTAGAGTCAAAACAGCCAAAAAATGTAACAAATAAGGATAGTTGTGGATGGAATAGTTGATTGCAGACTTCCTAGAATTCCTGAATTATCCACTTTAAACCTATAAAGTCACTCAGTGCATTAGTCAATAATTCTGACCTTGAGGCCTACATTATCAAAGTGTTCGCATGGTCAAGAACTCAAAGATACTGATAGGTTAGAACAGTGGTTCTTAACCTTGGGTTACTCAGGTGTTTTTGGACTGTAATTCCCAGAAGCCTTCACCACCAGCTGTGCTGGCTGGGGTTTCTGGGAGTTGCAGTTCAAAAACACCTGAGTAACCCAAGGTTAAGAACCACTGGGTTAGAACATGAGTCTCCAAACTATGGCCTGCGGGCCACATCTGGCCCGCTTTGCCTTTTTATCTGGCCCAGGCATGGGAAGGGAAGAGAAGGAAAGGGGGACCCAAGCAATCTCCCACTCTTGCTGTCTTTGAAAAGAGAGTGGTGGTGGTGGGATCGCTTGGGTACCCCTTCCTTCTTCTTCCTGTATCCAGGTGGAGATAGGAAGAGGAGTGAAGCCTGACAGAAGCAATCTCCTACCTCTGCTGTCTTGCCAAATAGCTTGGGGTATTGCCTGGGTCCCCCTTCCCTCCTTCAGCCCTCAAAAATGTGTAAAATATATGACGTGGCCCTCACACTTAGAGGGAGAGGCCATGCAGCAGTGATTGCAGTCACTTGTCTTAATGGTAGAGATGGGAAGGAATAACAGTCCCCATTGCCTCTTTCCCGGTGTTTCTGGCCAATGCTTCCAGTATCATTGTTGATTGGGCTTTGCCCATAAAGAGGGACCAGCAACAGTAGCTGCTTTCCATCATTTAGGGGAGAGGTTAAAAGGCACACACACACACAGCAATCTCATTGCTGCTCAGAGAGCTAGAGCAGGAGCAACAGATGGTCAAGAGTTGGTTTCTTAGGAGCTTTGGTAACTCTACACTGATGCTAACTCTGATGCAAGAGGAACCAAGTAGCATGTTCGTGTATGAGCTACAGTGTTTTGGACTATTCCATTTGTACTTACTGTACTGGTCCATAACCTGCTATTTGTATCAGGAGGAATTAACATGGGGATTCTAACATTTTGCCATGTCTTCTGAGCATCAGTCATCAGTAGTCCAACTTTAGCATCATACCTGGTGCGATCTAGCAAATTGAGTGGTTGAAATATGAGAGTAGCCATAAATTCTGTTTGTGACCTTGAGCAAATCATGCTGTGTCTCTGTTGCTTATCTGTCTTTTTTAAAAAGGGAACTCCACTAACCTACTACCACTGCAGATTCAAGGTGCGACATAAATCATTACTATTGAGGGAAGAGGATCATGTACATGACTGAGAATAATCTGTCCCTCCCTTTGTTTCCTTTTTCCATTGGTCCTACTGTGCTTTGGTTTAGCAAGACCATGGATTCTATTCACTGTCCAATTTCTAAGAATTCTCAGAATATAACTTTTAGCAATCCTTTCTAAACATCACTGTTTTAAAAAAAATATTACTTAGGATGCAAAGATCAAGACTTTAGGACTTGTCATAAATATCACCAATTTTTACATTAAAACTCCTTTTATTTATATATAAAAAACCCAGCCCTTGCTTGTGTTCTCCCTTGCCTTTTTTTTTTGTAAAGAAAAAATGCATTAGAAGATTAAATGGTGTTTCTATCTCCCATGTATTTTTTTCCCTTTTGTAAATCAATAAATTTGTATTGTTAGCGCAGCCACATGAACCAGATTGTTCAACATTGTTACATAGATGAAACTTTCCCCTTGAGGTACCAAAAGATATATGTGTAAAGCAGGTGTTTTCGTTTGTTTAATTGGAGAGTTCAGACAGTATTACGGGCAAATGAATTACGAATGTTCAGTAATTCATAGAAAGCGACAGTCATTTTACTTAGATGTTTGTCTTCCAAGCTGAATATATAAATATAGCAGGTTGTCAAAGATCTTTAAAAGATTTTAAACAAGTCAGGGTAACATTATTAGTTTTCTTCATCTCCCAATTTAGCTGTAGATGCGGCACACCCATATCTCATCTCCTGAGCATCAGTTGGTAACTTTTGTATATTTAAATAGTATCCTGTTTTGACAAACTGCTAAACCACAAGCCTCAAAAAGAAACACACGAAGCTTGTGTCAATACATGCTGGTATCTATCAACAGGAAACATTAGGCATTGTCAGATCTGGTGCACTAATGAGGAATGCTTGCCTTACTGGCGCAACGTGGAACATTTTTCAGAACAGTTTCTGTACATCTCAGGCGCTGTGTGTTACATAAGGGGGTTGCTTCACAAAAAAAATGATTTTGTTTCTTCTACTTCTGCCCATCATTACAGTGTTTTTGTGCATCTCTGTAACCACATTTCAACAGCTAAAACTGCCATTCCCCACAGAGGCAGTGTAAAACAAGAACTGCCTCCAGCCATACTATCACCTCGGGCTGTTCGCTCCTCAGATCTCAGTAGAGCTAAGCAGTGTTGGTCACTCTCCAGCTGAAGCCTAGGGCACTGCGGGAAGTTGCACTGTTAGTTCAATTCTCACCGCCGTTCTCTATCAGAGATTTCTGAAAAGAGAGGCCGAGGGTCAAGCTGGAAGTTCCTCTGCAGTTCAAGGGGATGGCTTTCAAATGAGAAGCAAAGAGTAGGTCAGAGCCACTGTTCTATAACCATGTTGGTGGTGGGGGAGGTGTTTTATAGGCCTGGTATCGATTACGGACCTACACTTTAAATAAGCCTTTGGGCCTCAGTTTTGGATGGTAGTGTTGCGGAGTATTAAACAAATATCAATATTTGCCTTCTGGCAGGCTGTATTTAAGAGACATTCAATTCTGCATCTAGACCAGAATGCTAGGTATGATAAGCTGTCAGCTAAATGCATATGCCTTCTTCTGTTGCAATTTTTTGAATGCACCACTGTAAGGATAACAGATCTACCACACTTCTACCAGCTCCTTAAATTTTTTTCACTGCAAAAAAAATCCACTGATTTCCTTGTAATAAAGCAGGGTTTTTCCCCAGATGTAGGTGGACAAGTATTAAAATACAGTTGCCAAATGATTTTACTCTGTTCGCTGAGGAATATGTCATATATTAGGAAATAATCTCCATGGATTCTTTGAATAAGAAATGTGGGTGTGCTTGATATTTTCATTTGCATGTTGGGCTGAAGAGTACAAAAATAATATTGATCATAAAATAGAGTTGTTTCTGGATCCAAATAGGAATTAAGTGGGTAAGAGGTGCAATATCATAAAACATTAGAATCTAGCTCAGGAATAGACTGTGGCAGAGAATCTGGGAAGAATTCTGCCAAATTTCAAGGCTGTATTGGTCTGGAAAAGGATTGAGAAATGGAAGAATGAAAAGTGGATCTTTGTGGAACTGTTCCTTCTTAAATCAGCTGCAGTGTTTTGGACTATTCCATTTGTACTTCCTGTACTGGTCCATAACGTGCTATTTGTATCAGGAGGAATTAACCTTCTTAAATGGAGAAATACCACTCCTACACACATCCAGGAGTAGTATGCCCCCTGCATGTTTTTAAGAGGGCATTGAGGAGATCCAGGAGGGGCCCGGGGCCACAAAACCAGCTTTGGGAGCTATATGCAAACTGTAGCATATTTCACTCACTCCCCAGTCTAGTCAATGGCTAGACCACTAACTGTTAGCACCATACACTGAATCCATTATCCCTGAAGTCAAAATACACAGGAAGTTGGCACCTGGGATTTCTAAAGTTTTGATAGAGTGGGCCTTCTGAAATTGCTTGGTGCCTTGACTTATCAAGAGGCCTTGCTTTGGTTCTTTCCCCCCCAGAAATATGGCAACATTAGATTCTGTAGTGTCTTTCCAATTTATTTTAACTTACTTGGTGGGTGAGTGAAATCTGTAAATGTTGAGTCATTGTGAGGGTAGTTTGTTTCCCCTGCGCATGATCTGGCTAGCATACATGCTTGTCCTTTGAGCTTCTTGTTTCCTTGTAAGCATATATTCATCTGTGGTTGCATGCAGCTTCCTTCCAGGCCTTTACTGGGATTTCAAGCTGCATACTTCTATTCCCCAACCAGCTTGTATTTTGCATGAAGATGGTGATTCTGTGAAATAGGCTGGTAAGCACGGCATAGTAAAATAATAAATTGACCAGTAAAAAGAAATCAGTAAATGAAGGGAATAGCTGTTAACATGCCAGGCCAAGATATATAATTATACCCTAGGACTTATCTAAACGATTACAAGTTAAAGATATAAAATTATTAAAAGGGAATTGGGGGAGCAATAGGAAAGATAGCTTGAGAGCAAGTTTCACACTATATTTTTTATTTATATACCTTAAGCCACAAAGTGCTCTCCAGTAAATTTAATTATTTTTATTATTACAGCTGCTTGCTTCTTTCTGGTAATGAGGGATTTAGATTGTCCTACATAAAATGTGTGTATCTGAACAGCCCGCCCACCCTCCAGGAGTACTGAACTGAAGGTTTCACTTTTCTATTTCTTATTTGGCTTTGCTTACTTGCTGTGCTGTTTGGATGGTTTTAATGCATGATTCTGCCCAGCTATGTTTTTCGTTTCATTGGTGGCAGACTCGAAATCTGAAAATGGGGAAAAAAATATTCCATGTTCTCTTCAATGTAGGCCTCTTTTCAGGGATACTGAAGGATACTGACGTTCATGAGATTCCTTTCGTCCAGCTGGGATCAAGGCAAAGAGCTCTTTTCCCTTCTTCCTTTAGTTTGTACAAAATACTTTTTCCTAGTGTTCATTCCCTTTGAGAAAGAAAGCACAAAGACACCGGGAGAGGGAGAAGAAAGGCGGCAGGACTGACTGATGATTAAGAAAATTGCAAACAAGTCATATAGTGCTTCAGATTCTTAAATAAAACAGCACTCACCCTAGTTCAGCATGATTCACTCAGTGGCATGAACTGTATAACTGGGTGAAATAAATGCATTTTTGTGTGTGCACCAAACTTCATTCTTGCCACGGTGAGAATTGAGACTGCCAGGAAATGCTTACCACCCTCACCATTGAGCAGAAGAATGTTGCAATTCTTACAGTAGTTAAAGCAGTTATTCTGAGGATCACTCTGGAGTAAGAGAATTTAGAATTGATCTGGGTGATAAATGCATCATATTATGATCCTAGAGGGCCTTGGTCCTCATTGCCACCCTGAAAAACACATTTTAAAAACAGTACATGGGGATTTAGCTATTGTGACACCCATTAACTTTTACAAGACTATAGAAATCTCAAGGCACTCCTTTGAAAATTCTTCCTTTTACACGTGCCACGAGTAACTCCATTACAGTACAGCATCTGTATTTGCCCTTACTTTAACCTCGTCAGTTTATATCACAAAGTGTTTATTTACAAAACCAAACTAATTTTCTTTCATTCGAGATACTTAGTTGTTCTCTTCTTTTTTTCTTTTTTGCAATTATAAATTTGCATACACACACACACAACTGTATATTTTTTAAATGCTGGAGGTGAATCTGAACTGCAAGTCAGCTAAAAATACACTGTATCACAAAACCTTAGGGGCCACTGAAACGAGAACAGTGTCCCATTACTGCTAAGAAGGTGTTTTATTGAAAATATGCCAACATACATTCCCAGGAGAGTGAGAAAAGACGGCAAGATGCCCAGCAGTTAAACAGGTTGTTCTTCTAGACAAGCTAATATATATAGTTTGGCACTTTCATGCTGTGTGCAGGAGACCCATATAGTAGACTAATGTACACTTTTGCATTAAAAGCCTCATATTTCCCTAGATAATTTCTTTATCTATTTCTACTTAATGTGGCCACCATTTATACCTTTCACTTATTTGTTAATTACACAAAGCATTCTTGTTTCTGCTCACATGTTAGATGAGGCAGCTTAGTAAGCCTAAGTAAAGTGCCCAGTAGATGGCACTGTTTATCAAAATGCTTTCCTCCTCCTTCATGGATTGCTGCCTTGTCGTGGCGAAGGGGCTTGAGTAACTCAGAGAAACTATGGGCTATGCCGTGCAGGGACACCCAAGACGGACAGGACATAGTGGAGAGTTCCGACTAAACGCAATCCACCTGGAGTAGGAAATGGCAAGCCACTCCAGTATCTTTGCCAAGAACGCCCCATGATCAGAAACAAAAGGCTAAAAGATATGACGCTGGAAGATGGGCCCCTCAGGTCGGAAGGCGTCCAACATGCTACTGAGGAAGAGTGGAGGACAAGTACAAGTAGCTCCAGAGCTAATGAAGTGGTTGGGCCAAAGCCGAAAGGACGCTCAGCTGTGGACGTGCCTGGAAGTGAAAGGAAAATCCAATGCTGCAAAGAAAAATACTGCATAGGAACCTGGAATGTAAGATCTATGAACGTTGGGAAGCTGGAGGTGGTCAAACAGGAGATGGCAAGAATAAACATCGACATCCTGGGCATCAGTGAACTAAAATGGACAGGAATGGGCGAATTCAGCTCAGATGATTATCATATCTACTATTGTGGGCAAGAATCCCGTAGAAGGAATGGAGTAGCCCTCATAGTCAACAAAAGAGTGGGAAAAGCTGTAATGGGATACAATCTCAAAAATGATAGAATGATGTCAATACGAATCCAAGGCAGACCATTCAACATCACAATAATCCAAGTTTATGCACCAACCAGCATTGCTGAGGAGACTGAAACTGAACAATTCTATGAAGATTTACAACACCTTCTAGAACTGACACCAAAGAAAGATGTTCTTCTCATTCTAGGGGACTGGAATGCTAAAGTAGGGAGCCAAGAGATAAAAGGAACAACAGGGAAGTTTGGCCTTGGAGTTCAGAACGAAGCAGGACAAAGGCTAATAGAGTTTTGTCAAGAGAATAAGCTGGTCATCACAAACACTCTTTTCCAACAACACAAGAGGCGACTCTATACATGGAAATCACCAGATGGGCAATATCGAAATCAGATTGATTATATTCTCTGCAGCCAAAGATGGAGAAGCTCTATACAGTCAGCAAAAACAAGACCTGGAGCTGACTGCGGTTCTGATCATCAGCTTCTCATAGCAAAATTCAAGCTTAGACTGAAGAGATTAGGAAAAACCACTGGGCCACTCAGGTATAATCTAAACCAAATCCCTTATGAATACACAGTGGAAGTAAAGAACAGATTTAAGGAACTAGATTTGGTGGACAGAGTGCCTGAAGAACTTTGGATAGAGGCTCGTAACATTGTCCAGGAGGCAGCAACAAAAACCATCCCAAAGAAAAGGAAATGCAAGAAAGCAAAGTGGCTGTCCAACGAGGCCTTAGAAATAGCAGAGAGGAGAAGGGAAGCAAAATGCAAGGGAGATAGGGAAAGTTACAGAAACTTGAATGCAGACTTCCAGAGAATAGCAAGGAGAGACAAGAGGGCCTTCTTAAATGAACAATGCAAAGAAATAGAGGAAGATAACAGAAAAGGAAAGACCAGAGATCTGTTCAGGAAAATTGGACATATTAGAGGAACATTTTGCGCAAAGATGAACATGATAAAAGACAAAAATGGGAGGGACCTAACAGAAGCAGAAGACGTCAAGAAGAGGTGGCAAGAATACACAGAGGAATTATATCAGAAAGATGTGGATATCTTGGACAACCCAGACAATGTAGTTGCTGACCTTGAGCCAGACATCCTGGAGAGCGAAGTCAAGTGGGCCTTAGAAAGCCTGGCTAACAACAAGGCCAGTGGAGGTGATGGCATTCCAGCTGAACTATTTAAAATCTTGAAAGATGATGCTGTTAAGGTGCTACATTCAATATGCCAGCAAGTTTGGAAAACTCAACAGTGGCCAGAGGATTGGAAAAGATCAGTCTACATCCCAATCCCAAAGAAAGGCAGTGCCAAAGAATGCTCCAACTACCGTACAATTGCACTCATTTCACACGCTAGCAAGGTTATGCTCAAAATCCTCCAAGGTAGGCTTCAGCAGTATGTGGACCGAGAACTCCCAGAAGTACAAGCTGGATTCCGAAGAGGCAGAGGAACTCGAGACCAAATTGCGAACTTGCGCTGGATTATGGAGAAAGCCAGAGAGCTCCAGAAAAATATCTACTTCTGCTTCATTGACTATGCGAAAGCCTTTGACTGTGTGGACCACAGCAAACTATGGCAAGTTCTTAAAGAAATGGGAGTGCCTGACCACTTTATCTGCCTCCTGAGAAACCTATATGTGGGACAGGAAGCAACAGTTAGAACTGGTCATGGAACAACTGAGTGGTTCAAAATTGGGAAAGGAGTACGGCAAGGCTGTATATTGTCCCCCAGCTTATTTAACTTATATGCAGAATACATCATGCGGAAGGCTGGACTGGAAGAAACCCAAGCCGGAATTAAGATTGCTGGAAGAAATATCAACAACCTCCGATATGCAGATGATACCACTCTGATGGCAGAAAGTGAGGAGGAATTAAAGAACCTTGTAATGAGGGTGAAAGAGGAGAGTGCAAAAAACGGTCTGAAACTCAACATCAAAAAAACTAAGATCATGGCCACTGGTCCCATCACCCCCTGGCAAATAGAAGGGGAAGATATGGAGGCAGTGTCAAATTTTATCTTCCTGGGCTCCATGATTACTTCAGATGGAGACAGCAGCCCTGAAATTAAAAGGCGCCTTCTTCTTGGGAGGAAAGCGATGACAAATCTTGACAGCATCTTGAAAAGCAGAGACATCACCTTGCCAACAAAAGTCCGAATAGTCAAAGCTATGGTTTTTCCTGTCGTGATGTATGGAAGTGAGAGCTGGACCATAAAGAAAGCAGACCGCCGAAGAATTGATGCCTTTGAATTGTGGTGCTGGAGGAGGCTCTTGAGAATCCCCTGGACTGCAAGGAGAACAAACCTATCAGTTCTAAAGGAAATCAACCCTGAATGCTCACTTGAAGGACAGATCCTGAAGCTGAGGCTCCAGTACTTTGGCCATCTCATGAGAAGAAAAGAGTCCTTGGAAAAAACCTTGATGTTAGGAAGGTGTGATGGCAAGAGGAGAAGGGGACGACCAAGGATGAGATGGCTGGACAGTGTCTGCGAAGCAACCAACATGAACCTGACACAACTCCGGGAGGCAGTAGAAGACAGGAGGGCCTGGCGTGCTCTGGTCCATGGGGTCACGAAGAGTCGGACACGACTAAACGACTAAACACACACACAGATGGCACTGTTTATCAAAATGCTTTCCTCCTTGTAAGGGCAGGGACCTTCCTTTTACACATGTACGCATGAAGAATTTGGCTAGTGGTAAGGTCTCAGTAACCAACCAGAATGCAGCCTTCAGTCTAAGAAGAGTACGTTTCTAGCTCACAGGACTGGGAATACATGCTCTGAAAAGGCACCGGGGGGGGGGGGGCTGATCTAGAAAGCAGCACCCCTGCTGATGATTGTGCACGTGACTGATAATTCAGAAGTTCAAAAGCTACTATGTAGAGAGAGGAGGAAGCACATGTACGTTTACGTGGAACGTTTTACTTGTTAACAGTGCTGACCCTGCTAATCCTTTTGTCTGTTGCTTGGACTAGTGTGAATTATCATCAACGTTCTCAAATGTAGCATGGGGGTTTCTAGTGTACTGATACATATGAAATAAAATATTCTGGGTGGGAAGATCTGAGCCACAGATCATTCTTTACAACAGGAGTGAGCAACTTGTGGTCCACCAGATACTATTGGAATACAGTTCCCACCCCCTGTATGACTGCATAGCCAATCGTGAGGGATGGTGAAATAACATCTGGTGGTTATGCTAACCCCCCTGCCTTGCAGCATTTGGCATTCCTGGAGGATAGCATTTCCAGTTCCCTGGTTCTAGCCCTACTTCTTTCATTTCCAGTTTGTTTTAGTTCACAATGGGGACAGCATAGCTGACTTAACTGAAGTTGGTAAAAGGAGTGCCCACCTTGCTGGGGGGCGGGCAATGTGTAGCCTGCATAATCAACTTGTAAACCGCCTAGAGAGTGCTTGAATCACTATGGGGCAGTACATAAGCAGCCCTTTTTTTGCTTATAATTATGGGTGGTATTGTCTTAGATAAATGGTTGGTAATTGTGCTCGTTACCATTTATTCCACCCAGGTGAAATACATACAATTTTTAAAGTTTTTAAGCTCGTTGCTTATTCTGCTCAAAGTGAGCATGAAGCATTGGATCAAGCCAAATGCAGAATTTCGGTTTTATTTTAATGACTTGAGTCACTAAGAGTTCAATTTTCAGTTCCCCAGTCCCATCCCATTCATAGTATGGTCATAATTCAAGCTTTATGGGGAAATGGTTTGCACATTGATTGGTAGAATGTGTTGTTGCATATGCACATGACACAATTATGTTTTAGCCACCCAGTCTTTAAAATGCATTCTTCAAAAAGCAACTGCAGTTTGGTGGATAAGATTCTGATTTGTGGGAACTACAAGCTGGAGCTCTTCCCTCTGCAAGAACTTACCAAATGCTAGTAGAGAGAGAGTACTGTCATAAGCACAGTCCTTTCTCTGAATGATGGTTAAAGTAATTCTGTCCTATTTGGCCAGATAGCTGTGAGGAATAGTGAGAGAATGATTAATTACTATTTGGTATATCAAGATTTTTTCAAAATGGTATAGGATTTCTTGCAGGCCTTTAAAAATAGGAACCTTAGAAAAATAATGTCTGGGACTGATATACCAGAGTGATCCACGGAAGTGCTTTAGTGAAGCCGCCTCTGGGGTTCGGGAATGGGTGTTCCCCACCTACCCCCCAAAAAAACCTAAAGAGGCGGATCAATAAACAATGTGTCCAGGGAATCTTAGAAAAGTGTGATCAGGGATAAATAAAAGAGAACACAGAGAGAAAGGGTCACAATGAGCTGAGGAATGCATAGTAAAAAGGGAAACTGAGAGTAGCTGTGGAAGACTGTGAGGACAACACAGGTAAAAGGGGGTCATGAGCCTGTGTTACCAGCCCCACTTCTCATAATTTGTAGTTGCTCCCATATTCCACTGCCCTGCAATTAATATGGGTGTCTATAGTGGTGAAGTCCAAGTGATCCAGATACAGCAAATTGAGATACAGGATTATCCCCCAGAATTTGTGCTAAGAAGTGGATGGGTCCTGTTATGCTTAACCCAAACTTGAGCCAGATAAGTGCTCCTTAGATGAATGATACAAAGTGGCATGTCACGAAATCCAAAGGCACTACATCCAGTGACTCCAACTAACCCAGATCCTTCTAGTACTTCAGGAGAAGATACTCAGTGCCCATTTGCCTCACAGGATCTCAAGAGAGAAGTGAACACAGTCTCTGACTCTCCTGAACCAACTAGTTTTCCTGCAGCCAGAGAGGGAGGTTAGCTTAATTCTCAGCCCAGGAAATGCTGGCATCAAAAACTGAAGACAGGCTGCTATCGATGAAATGTACACTTTCAGGCCCAGAAGTGTCAGGCTTTTTGTGAGTAAGAGGTGTTTCAAGAATAAAAGCCTGAAGGTTGAGCTTTTAGCTAGACTTAAATGGGATCTTGGAGATGAGGCTTTGTAAATCAGTTCATTGCTACAGCAACACAGCATCTGCCTTGTGCAAACCCTCAACTTCTTCCTGTTGTTGGGTTTTTTTTTAAAAAATTATTATTGACCTCCCTTTTCCTTAGTGGCTGACTGTTTAAGAAGTTTTTGTTTAATATCATTGTTTGTGCCTTGTTGATTTTAATATATTTTTAATATGATTTTTATCTACTATTTTAATATTCTATTTGTTTAATTCTTTTGTAATATTGTAATAATTTATTGTTTCTGTCTTTTAGTATAGCATCTGTTTTAATCATGTAAGGCGCCTTGGATCTTTTTTAGAAGAAAGGCAGGATATAAATACTTTTAAACAAACAAACAAATAAATAAATAAATAAATAAATAAATAGATGATGTTGTAACCATGTGCTTCACTTTGAGAGGGGGTTCGCAATAAATCAGATAGGATCAACCTTAAAGAAAATTTAAGGGTATGGTGTATCGCTAGAATGACAGTAATTTTGTCAGAAATAAAAGTGTGTAGATTATCATAACAACCCTGTGGGAAAAAGGATGTGCTACTGAAATTTCAAATGCTATACAGTATAGCCTTGTGAGATAGGAGAGGCACTGCAACCTGATGAAGTTGCACTCATAGCACGGCATAGTTCATACAGGTCATTGTAATGACTAATGCCAGCACCGATAGTAATGTCATCATAAGAATTAAGCTCATCCTTCTGTATGATAAAAAAAATGCCACAAAGTTAAAACATAACTGACTTCATTCAGTTCAAGCATTCATGAAGCAATTTTTTCCCTGCAGGAGATTGCTGGATCAGAACCTTTAGGTATTAAAAAATGAATCAATAACATTTTTCTTTCTTGAGGAAAGAAAACTTATAATCTGGCAGACAACAAGAAAGCAGTTAATTAAGATCACTCATAAACAAAAGATAAGTGATGTTCCAATCGTTATTTATAAAGAGACGTCAAGTGCAATTTTATATATGTATGTATATATGTGTATATATGTGTGTGTGTGTGTGTGTGTGTGTGTGTGTGTGTGTGTGTGTGTGTGTGTGTGTGTGTGTGTGTATAAAACAGTGTGTGTTTGATTCATTATTAGTAACAATATGCTTTGAGAAAAACAATCATTTTTCTGAAGCTTCTTCCAAAGCTCTTGTACTATCATCTTCATCACTCACCTGACTGTTGACACTTCCTACTGTGCATGTATAAATTAACTAGTAACACTGCCATTATGAAAATGTTTCATTAAATTAAAAGAAGCGTAAACCAATGTGCAGTACCAAGAAACATTTCTGCCACCTTTAAATCAAATATGCACTATATATAAATAACAACAACCCATCACACTTATTTTAATGACAGCTTCATCATAATGTGGACACAAATAAAATTAATATGAAGTTAACTGCTTCAGTGCCCCTTGGATATAATACCGACATGTCAATTATAACTACAGAAGCCAAGCAAATAGGTGGCAAGGGGATTCTTGTATTACAGCTATCCATTTGGCTTCTCTTTTGGATGAATAAAGGGTAGAATTCTTCAGGGGATTTGTTATGATTTGTTCCTTCAGAAATGAAATCCCTTGATAAAAGAAGGCACCAATCAATAAAAAATACCCACATGCCTGCAAATATATTCTGCCATCCTCAATTACTGATAGGATAAAAGTATATTTCTGTAAATAGATTTGTACAGATACTGCAGTTTCCTGTACCATTGTCATCTACTGTGTTGTCTTAATGATTTGACATCACCCTTTGCATCCTTCATGGACCATAGATCCTCAGTTATGCTAAACCTTTTGCAAATAAAATACTCAGTCTTGCTCTTATATCCCTTCCTTGCCTTTTGATGCTGTTATCTTCTGGATCTATGGCTGAAGTCTCAGTTTTGGATTAGGCAAGATGGTTTGTAGCCCTGGATTACATTAGCAGGTGCCAAAGGGCAACTGTTGTCTTCACATTTAAAATATCCTTCACTGAAGGAAAAGTAGGCTTTGTTTGGAATCTTGTGTGCCCAATCATTGATATGTCTCACTCTCAGTTTTACTTTTATGTCTGGAAAAGATGTAGCATCACTGTAAATATTCCCAATGGAGTAAAAGAGCAGTCCCAAAGGACGCCTATCTTCCCTACCTACCCAGCTGGCCTACAATGAAAGACATGATTCCAGGTTTCTTAGTAGCCAGTCATAAGACATCATGAGCAGTAAGTAGCCCCCAGTCAAGGAACGCAGAGCCCATGTATCAGCATGCACAATATCTCAACTTGTGTCTTGTTGCTGTCATGTATGAAGAACTAGTATTCTTTGATGACAGCCTCCTTTCTCAGGAATGTATCAGTAGACTGCATCGAGTCCATCAGAAGTCCAACAGTCAAGGAAACTAAAAGGAAACGAAGCACTTCTTTCTTCTCAGAACCTCGTGGCGCAGTGGTTAAACTGCTGTACTGCAGCCAAAACTGTGCTCACAACCTGGGGCTCAATCCTAGGTAGCTCAAGGTTGACTCAGCCTTCTATCCTTCCAAGGTTGGTAAAATGAGTACCCAGCTTGCTTGGGGGGGGGGATGTGTAGCCTGCATAACTAACTTGTAAATGACCCAGAGAGTGCTTGAAGCACTAGGGGGCAGTATATAAGCAGTACGCTTTCCTTTTTTGCTTTGCTTTAGAACCCCTTCTTGAGATAGCAGACACAAATGCTCAGAGCTGAATATCTAGAACTACATGTACAAGGCACTCACATAGGTAAACGAGGACCAGAAATCAATGGATAGGGACAACTCAATCTCATGTCTATATTCATGAGAGGACTGGAAAGTCAGGATAGAAGTTGAGCCACACAAAATATAGAGTGGAAGGTAGACAGGGATGACAATAATAAAAGACACTGGGACTTATTCTTAGAAAATGGAGAAATTATGGCTCGGTGAAGCGGAGAGGCCTGGTCAAAATGAGAGGCATCATGGAGCTTGAAGAGATCAAACAGTTGCTTGGGTAAGACTATTTTACTTTGTGCCAGTCATCTGTTTGGCTGTCACACTGCATCCCCAGTCATAGGTGTGTCACCTTCTTACCAGTCTTTCCATCTTGAACCCCACCCCCAAGATAAAAAGGAATCAAACTGAGAACTTCTAGTATGTTAAACTTTTGCTTTTTCCAATGAGCTGTGCTTCACAGCATATCTCCTCAATATTGGATTATGCGACTGGATGATCTGAGTCTGAACTGAATGTGTACAAAAGGGAGAGGAATGTCTAAGGGTTATACCCTAGGAAAAAAAATTTTAAGCGGCTGTACTAGAGGTCTTTTCTCTCTGTTCTGTGTGTTTTTAAAGTATTGTTCTGTTGAGTAGAAGATCTGGAGTCTAGTCCCACAGCCCCTTTTTCAATCTGAAATTATTGTTGGGTGAAATGATACTGTCAAGCTGCTGTTGCTGTTTTCTAATTCACCAGCCATGGAAAACATTGACATTGGAGAGTAATCAGTGTACAGTGTAGGAGATGATTGGTGGTAGTGGGGCTGCTAAGATTTCTGGAGAGGTGTCAGCTTTTCTGTTAGCTTTGGAAAGTGTCAGGAAACTTCAGTGGGTCCAAAATGTGGCAGCCAGATTGTTGACTGAAGCTGATTACAGGAATCACTTAACGCCCCTGTTACAGCAGCTCCACAGGCTGCCAATCCATTTCCAGGCAAAATTCAAAGTGCTGGCTTTAACCTATAAAGCCTTAAAGGGCTTGGGTCCAAGCTATCTTAATGACTATGTTTCCCATTATGAGCCTGATTGGATATTAAGATAATCAGGAGAGGCCTTTCACAAGTGTCTTTCATGGGGACATGGGAGAGAGTCTTCTCCATTGCTGCTCCCAGACTTTGGACCCCATCCCACATGAGGCCAGACTGGCCCCATCTTCCTTTCATGCAGCCATCTCTTTTGGCTTCATGAGTGGAATTTTTAAATGAATTGTTATGCCTTACTGCTTTGAATGTATTTTGTTATGCCTCCTTACTCCTTTAAATGGGTTTTTAGTATTGCTTTTGTTTATCATTTCTCAGAGTGGTATTTGTTTGATCCATTTCATATATGTAGACCTTTTTTAAAAAAGCTTTAAATGTTGTAATTTTAATTATGTAAGTTGCCTTGGGTTTGACAGGGTAAAATATTTTAAATAAATAAATTAGCTTTTATTTCTGCTTAGGTGATGTCTACTTGCCATAGCCAGAGTATTGCACTGTAAATTGTTTGTCATGATGAAACAAAAGTTTCAGTAGAATAACTTTGGTTTTGCAAAATGCAAATGTGTATCACTGCTTCTTGCTACAAAAATAGACTGAGCAGAAAAAGAAAATATAAACGATTTAGAGATCAATTCACAGTATCGTTATTTCATATGATTACTTTCTGCTGTGAAGAATATTCCCTGTTAATATGACGAAAAAGCACTATGTGAGTCTGGGTTATTTTTCTTTTCATTGTCTAAATTATTTCTGAGTGGCTTATGTAGCTGCAAGTTTCTGTTTAATTCCTACCTGAATTGTGGATTATCAAAACATCTAGAATGTTTGCAATTGGATTCATAAAGATTCTTTGCCTTGTAAAATTACTATTGAAGTTACACATCACTCATGAAAACTTATAATTGTGTCTATGCATTTCATATATACTTCATGCATGTATATGTGTCATCTTCCACATGCCATTTATACTTCAATTTTTTTTGTGAATTCTGGTTTAAGATTTTGGCAGAGAGCAAGTAGAAAGACTGCTTTCAAACCACTCATTATTTCTTGAGGCTAAAGCTTTCAAACATTACATGACAAGAGTGTTTCTTATAACAATTGAAGATCATGTGACATCTAGAAATAATTATTAAAAGTTTGTTATTGTGACTTTGAAACCAGATCTGCATCAGATACAGAGAAAAATGTAGCAAGTAGGGCTCATGTAACTACTAGATGTACTGCCTTGGTGAATTCTGATTATGTTGAGGCATAATCAAGAAGCAGAAATTGTTTTGAAGACAGTTGGCAATAAAACATGGACTACTTGAGGCCGAGGCTGTGTCACATTATGAATACTCACCTGATCTGGTTTAGAGAATGTTAATTTCACACTCTATTGGGATAAACCTGTAAATAGCACTGACAAAACAGTGGGATATAATAATGCAAGCAATAAAAATAGATAGCAGCAGTTCTTCTTACACATAACATGGCAAGAACAGAAACTGAACGGAAATCAGCTCTGCAATAGAAAAAGGAAGAATATGAGGACTCACCAGAATGTAAATACCATTCCTCTCCTCTTTTTTTTTTTTTTTTTTTTTTGGAAGAGAAGCTTGAAATTAGTAGATATTCCCATTTACTTTCCCCCCCTCCAATGTGGAGTCTTGTGGGCTTTGGACATCTCAGGGGCATAAGAGGGAACATGCCCAACATAGTCAGTCTATCAGGTACTGTATTCTTGTCACAGAGAAAAGGCAGTTGCCCATGGAAAGCCAGAAATAGGATATTAGTAACACATACACACACCTGCTTACATTCCCCAGAAACTGATATATAGAAACATCATCCTTTGGAATTGCATATTCCTCATTACTAATTACCCACCAACAGTTCAAAAGCATGCAAATGTGAATAGATAAATGGGGACCACCTCGGTGGGAAGGTAACGTCATTCCGTGTCTAAGTCACACTGGCCGTGTGACCACGGAAGATTGTCTTCAGACAAAACGCTGGCTCTATGGCTTGGAAACGGGGATGAGCACCACCCCCTAGAGTCGAACACGACTGGACAACAATTGTCAAGGGGAATCTTTACCATTACCAATAGCCATTGACATTCTTATGTGAAATAATTCTGTGCCTTTCAAAGCTAAGTTCGCAAACTCCACACATTTAGTTATGTGTTGTAGGAATTACTTCATGTTATTCAGATTACAGCTTTTGCTGATGACTTTTGGGTTCTAGTATTATGAGGAAAAAAGTAAACCTTCTCCCTGGCTACGTCTCTCCACACTATCACTGAGTCTGTCCACCTTCATAATGTCTCCTCTTACTCATCATTTGCTAAGCTAAACACCTTTATGTGTTGAAACTGTTCCTCTCAGGGGAATTGCTTCTGCCCTTTAATCATTTTGTTTGCACCAAAATGAGGTGATCACGTATCACCTGAACCTTTCTTGAGCATCTTTGGGCAAAATCAAAACAAGTAATTTATCATTATTACCATGCAATGCGCTGTTTTTGTTGGTAGCTAGCGAGCTACATATAGATTAATTGCAAGGAGTAATGTAATGACTGCTAGCTTTTGTTCATCATCTTCAGTATCTGGTGCACAGTGCCTGAGAATCCCATTTTCATTTGCTGTAGTTAGTAACCATGATCCTTTTTTTAAAAAAAAAAACCCTAGTTCCTGTGTGTTTTAAAGGCCCCACGTTGTATCACACTCAGCATTTGGTCACTAAAGTTCACTGACAAACTTTTAAAGCTATGAGTCTATGAACAGATGAGAACGAACAAGACAAAATAATCTGTTGATGGCTGGAGAAGACACACGGTGTCTTGTCTGCATCATGTTTCAATTTCTGCACTAAATTCTTTTTGGTCTCCAGCATGATCATGACCTGGTTGACAAGAGAAAGGTGTCCATCCTGGACCAGGTAGATATGATGGAGAAACATGGCTGTTCATTTAAGAGAGGATTAAAGTAGCAAAAATTAGTACTAGTAAATCTGTCCTGAAGAAGAAAACAACTGTTCATGCTACTCAAATGGCAATATTTAACCATGGCTTTATCTTTGTTTCTTTCTCCGTATGGCTACACTGTAATATGTATACATACTGTAATATGTATTCTATGAAGTGTGTGTACATTCCCATATGTGCAGATTGGACATGCTGAGAATTGAAAGATCTCCCGGAAAACATGGAGAGCTACCTACCAACTAGGAATTTTACCTCTCTTTGATTTATAGGCTGCTCCATTGCAAAAGCTGGGAAAGATAACAATGTAATAACCAGACAGACAATTAGAACTATTGACCACCAGGAGTCTCAAGCCCATCTTTTAAAAAAAGCAGCAACCCGGAAGTAAATAAGTCATAGCCCCATTTCTGAAAGAAGTTTCCCCCATTTTCAGGCTTACATTCTTCACAGTGGTGCTGTGAAGTCCTGACTGTGCCTTTCAGCTATGGGCAGCTTGAGAACTGGGATGGGGGGGGGGGGGCTCCTCACTTAAAGACAGCAGGGGATATGCCCTATCTGAGTCACAAATGGTCAGTGGTGTACATGAAATGTTTCATATACAACTTTAGTTTTTTTGTATGCATCATTTTATCTTAGCAACAACACTTTGAGGGTAGACTTGATCCATTCTCATCCTGGGATGACAACGGGGGAGGAAAGAGAAATTGACATACTTTAGCATGTTCCTGAAATCAGTATTATTTGTTTACCATAGGGTTGCCAGAGCAGCAGCATCCTATTAGCTGAGGTTTCTGGGCCAAAATCTAGAGCAGGGAACAGGTCCTTATAATATCATGGGCCAGAACATGTAAAGATTGGGTGCGGTGATAGAATTTTTTTGTTGTTTTGGGTTTTTCGGGCTCTTTGACCGAGTTCTGAAGGTTCAGAACATGGCCAAAGAGCCCGAAAAACCCACAACAACCATTAGATCCCAGCCGTGAAAGCCTTCGCAAATACATAGAATTGTTTCTCTGCCAACGGATTGTGAAGATGAGCTCATGGGTAGTCTGGGGAAAAGCCCCCCGAGTCTAATTAGGCAATATGGTACTCAAGAACAGGCAGCAAAATGCAGCTAGCAGATGCAGAGTTTGCTACTGTTCCTTTTGACTGTTGGGGCTTTTTGGAGAAGTTGGTCTCAACCATGGGGAGATTTGCTATTCCAAGCCCTCTTTTACTGCTGCCAAGGCTTGTGCAACAAGAAGCTCATGCGTTGTGATTCTACACAGCTTGCTGTGCTGAGGTGCATGTAACTACCAACTTTGTTACCAGTGTCTTCTCCTCACTCCTGGCTATTTGGCATACAAATATTACACAAGTATAACAAATATACAAACACTTTGCTATGTTAGAGGGGGTCCTGATGTTATTTGGGAATTGATAGTGATTAGTGCCAAAGCTTGAAAGCTAAATCACAGAGAATTTGATCCCCCCCCCCCAGTGTTTTCCACCCTGACATTTATTTCCCCATCTGGAGAAGCATGGTGGTTCCCTGAAATTTCAGCTTGTGCCCTGAGACCTGGCAATCCTAAATCCATCACATTTAAACTTTCTGAAATTTGGTCTATTCTCTCTATCAATAACATGTATCTATTACATTAAGCTGTGCTGAGGATGAAAAGATAAAAGGCTGCAAAGCATCTTGCAATGGAGAATACTATATAAACAGTATTTTAAAATGCAGGCACCTTGATTGTTTTCCACAAGGCAGTTTGTTATGTGATCATGACTGTAAGAAACAGCTTATACAGAAGGGTAGAAAGGAGACATTTTGCACATGGGAAAAGCCTTAACTTAATAGCCTTCGTCTTTCTCCTTCCCTCTCCATGCTAATACTTATAGGCACTCAAACACCTGCAGTCTCTTAGGATATAAAATAACCAGATATTGCTGGTCCCCCCTATTGTTCTTCTGTATTTTCTTTGTTTAAATCATACCTGTAGTTTACAAAGTAGCTTATGTGATACTTACAATACTGTATACAGTCAGATCTCATGGTCTTGATATGCAGACCTGTTCTTTTATGTGTGCCCACTGATGTAAGAATTAGGTTTGCCACGTCAGCAGCATCCCATTTCCTGAGATCTGAGGGCGAATTTAAAGGCCACACTGAATTCCAGCTGCAGCTCTAGGACATGCAAGATATTGAAAATACAACAGTGCCTCTGAGCATGTGTAAACGGCATGTGCTATCTCCATGAAAATGGTCTTTAAAATATAAGGTTGCTGAGTTGGCTACAGTCAGTTCCCTGAGATTTCAGCTCCAAAGCCTGATACATGGAGAATGTAAAATTTAATTTTTAGGGCCAAAACAGAGATCTGGCAACCCTAAAAAGAACCATGGTTTGGAATTTTTGTTTGTTTGTTTTCCTTGTTTTGTTTTTTCCATTCATAGAGATTTCTTTTGGCACATTTAGAGTCTTGGACAAGATACCTATAATTTTTTGTTAAGTATTCATAAGGTGCTTGGGGGGGGGGGTTCAACTATTTAGTGAGCCAAACAAAATGTTCCATAAATTCCTAATTGAAGAAAAAAACACTTCAAGCAATGGGAAGCAATCCATATCAATTCAAACTGAATCGCTGATCACACGTTCTCAGTGACCTGGAGCCTTGGCTGTATTTGATCCACCTCTTACCAGTAATGTAACTGGGTTTTGCAAGTAAAGTATAGTTGTGACAGCTAACGGAATAACAAAATTTTCCTTTTTAAATTAGATTATTATGAAATAACCAATGTAGTTGCATACTGTACAGTTTCTTTAAAAAATGTCAAAGTCAAACTGGTCCTTCTTTGTAAATTGTAGCAATCTAAAGTTTGATTGTAATTCCATGAGTGCAGATAGGTTTAAGCTACAGACTCCACAGGCTCTTTAAAAGGCAGAAAATGAACCCTAGTATTTTGTTCTATATGGCAAAAGCATATTTGATGTCTTGGGTGAACTATATTAATTATACAAAATTATGAAATATACTGTTCCAAATGTCCCAGTACTGCTACTGAGTTCAGAAGCACTTGTTTTGGCAGCTTTAACATCAGGCTGAGAAAACTCCTTATTTAGGAAACACTTATCTGAGGGGTGTAATAGATTCATCTGTGCTGAGATACATTTTAACATTTTATCATTTCCCAACTTATGATTCATTTCCTTTTGCTTTGTTTAGAAGGGGTGGGTGATAGTTCTCTGCTTAGGCCAGGCACACTGATAATTCTGCAAATGCCTGTTGGGTAGAGAACTCTCTCTCTCTCTCTCTCTCTCTCTCTCTGTGTGTGTGTGTGTGTGTGTGTGTGTGTGTGAGAGAGAGGGAGAGAGAGAGAAAGATGCTGTCATGCGTTATCTCTGCCTGGCAAAAATGCTCAAACTTTGTTGAAATAATCATTTTGCATAAGATGGTGTAAAAGTTACATCTTCAACCTTAAAAGCTGTTTTCCAGTGCAAGAGGGGAAAAAAAAAACACCACACCATCCTCCTCACTACCTAATTATCTCATTTTGGCCTATCCAGTTGAAGCTGATGGTTATGAAACCTTGTGAGAGATGCTGTTCTCTAGTGTCATGTAGTCTCTGAAGAACAGATTGCTCTGTAAAGGTTAGAATTCTAAAATGTCTCTGTTAGTAAATGTAGTTGACGGGGAGGCTTCTTGTTGTTGTTGTTGTTGTTGTTTCAATTTGGTTTGAGAGGAGAGAAGAAACAGTTCAGCCGAGGTCTTTTAAGTGAGAGCGAGTGCGTGCTCTTTGCCGTGGTGCTTTTTCGCTCTCGGATACAAAACACAGTCAGGTCAAAGGGTTAGGAGCAATTAACTGTAGTTGCTTTAGAGACAAAAGCGTTATTTCACAAAAGCATTATTTCACCTGCCGTCAGGAGAGAAAAAAGAGAGAGAGAGAGAGAGAGAGGAGGCCCATTGTGTAGGGGTGTTTGAACTGATTATGTTTAGAGGCTGGTTGTGATTGGTGGAGAAGGGCGTGGCTGATTGGGTAGTTTTGCATCTTGTCAGCCCAGGAGCACCCTTGTGCGTGCAATCTGTCTGTAACCTGAGGAAGCTAAAGACTGTACAACAAGGCTTAATAGAGCTTCATGGCCCAGCACTCTGTTTGTGGTGGCAGCTAAATGGAGTTTGTCAGGTTTGTCAATATGATTGATTTTATGATTTCTTCCTTTTAAAAAAATCTTACTTCTGTATAGTGCAGTGATTTTTAATTTTGCATAGACAAGGATTGGGTTGTTTTTGTCAGATTTCCACCCCCCCTTCCCTTATTTTTCTTTTTTAAAATACAAGGCTGCTTCGTTTAAACTCTCTTGTGTACTCTATTCGTGATCCAGACTTTTACAAAGGAGCAGAGAAACAGATAACGTGGGGAAAGAGGAGACATGTACAGTATGCAGGCCTGTTTTCTCCCTTCAAGAAGTTCAGGAAAGATTTTTAAACATTTGTTGCAACTGAAAGCAATGCATTGGTAAAATATTTTTGCTACTGTATTTTCATTGTTGGCAAGTACAGAACTTAGTAAAGGACTACATGTAGGAGAATACTATATGATTGTGGACAGTTTTCTGAGGATGCATTAAGATAACCTATATCAACATTTATTTATTTCTGCCTGTCTGTTGCTGCTGCTTTTTTTAAAAAAACTCTGCAATATTTACAACTTAGTTTCTTAATTTTAATTTGCCAAAAATAAGAAATGAAAAAAAGAGAGAGCTAAAACTACAGATGTGGAAGACAGTATGCCAGACACAGTTAAAGTGTTTGACTTAACTTGCTAGTCAGTTGCATTAAATTATGTACGGGAGGTTTGTTTATGACACTGCCTGGTATTAATATGCTCTGAAGAAATAGCTAACTGAATCTAGCTGTAACAAGCTTAAAGTCGGTCTTGCAGTACTGTGTTTTTCAGCAAAATGAGATTATTTTTCTAAGGGGTGGTGGTAGTAAGAGGAGGGAACTGTTAGGAAGTGGGTGGTTAGTTCAGAGCAAAGTGCACATATACGCTTCCTCTGAGATTAACTCTTTCTTATCTGGCATCGTTGAGTGGAGACAGAAAGTGAATAGGTTCAGTGTGCACTTATTTGCCAAACGTGTAAAGAAAGCATGGATTTTAAAATGAAATGACACTTTGAAAATAAATGCCAACATATTAAAAACCATGTGTTACTCAGAAAGGAAGGACAAACAAGAATTTGTGCTTTGTTCAGGATGAGTAAGATCTATTTTAAAGAAAAGATTGAAAGACTGTTGTTATACAGTTATTAATTAAACTGGCATCTATTACTGAAGAGTCTTCAAAGGAAATAATGGAAGATCTATATCTTGAACAAAAAAAACCCTATGAATTTTAATGTTCATATCTAAATGGCATATGTGTGTACATAAACAGACGTGTGTACATAAACACCTTTTGTTTTGTTGGCGATCACGTAAGCTTTGTCATAGTAATAAGGGCTGTCCAAACTAGATGCTTAAATTGAATGCAAATGCACTTTGATGTCTTGCCTGTAGCATCCTGACTTCAGGCTGAAGAATAAGCATGTCTGTTTATCCCCTCCCCCCTGTACTAAACATAATTTGGTAAAACTTTTTTCTGAACTAAATACAATCTGGCTAAAACAAAGGTTTACTGTATGTGGTTAATAATTTTATCCTTTTAGCAATGTGTAAGATATACTCTGAGAATCAGATGGCTGTACTATTTTAGGTAGCTTTAAATAATCATACTATCTTCCCGTTCTCTCCAGAATACATTGATAGGGATGTAAATCTGAAAACAAATTCTGTCCAAACAGTGTGGCTGATTCGGCCTGGGATGTGAATCCAGCTGAACTGAAAACTGATTGGCCTGACACTTTATAATCAAAGCTGATTTATTGTTCATTAGTAGTGCATTAGCTCTTTCAGACAAGACAGTTATTTGTGTAGGGGCCTGTCAAACAAAAGACTGCTAGCACCTGTCATTTCTAAAACATGAGATAAGGAAAAAGATAGTAAGATAATGGAAATAGAAATCTGTGCCTCTGAGATATAAACTCTTGGCCAGAATCCTCCTTTTCATAATAACACTTTAAAAATTCCAGGCTTGGAATCTTTGCCTAGATAAACCTTATTAGGGATAAAAATGTGTCCCAATAAAAAAAAAAAAGTAGTGCTTGAGAACTGGGGTTTGTAAACTGTTATCTTACCATCCTTTTTAGTTTATAAAATTGAGGTGTGCCTTTATGAAGTGACTTGGCTTGGAAAGTTGGTCAGAAAAGTGTAAGAAGTAATGATTGTTTTCCAGCTGTAATGTTTTGTACATAATGTTTTGTTTTTTTAAAAAAAGTATGCAGATGCTATTCAGTTAGTGATTTTTGTTGTGGTTTTTAAAATGCCCATTACTTCCACTGTTAGAAATGGACAGTTACCATAAAATGTTCCCATACTAGCAGGGGTTAATTATGTGAAAACATGATGACATCACAGCAGAGCTGTGAGAATGTCAAAATATATCTGCCGTATTGAGACATGTTTCTGCAAATTCCCACTGCCCTTTCGATTTCTCACTCCCACCACCTCTCCCCCTCCCCCTTCTAACCTCCTTATTAAGGAATGATCTCAGGACACAAAACAGAAAACAACACAAGTGTCAAAAGAAAACAAAATTAGTCAACTTTTGTCTGCCGCCATAGAAACGAGGATTAACTTATGTTATTCCAGAGTCATGGCGAGGAGACTATCTGAATGAGGATATATAGTGTATTGTCTTCAGTGAATTTTTCATTTGACAGGGATTTTGGAGGCTGTGATCTTAATTAAATCTCAACTGGCTCAAATAATGCATCTAAAAAGGCATGCAGTGTTGCGTAACCTTGCTGACTTGGTAAACCATAAATCATCAGAAAGCTTATGATAGGGAGCTTTATTTCGATGAGGGTTTTGTTCTCCATTTGTTAGTTTAGGCTGTTTTCTAAAGCACACTTAACTGTACTTTTTAAATCCCAGTCCTCCTCACCCTACCTCTTCAAAAAATGCCTCATTTTGTACAAACAAGTGCTAGAGGATGCCATGCCCAATTGGCTGGATTTGGAGTGATGCAATGAAACTGACATGGGATCATAATTTCCCAGTCCTTTTCACACAATTGTCTATCTAATATGATGTAAGTGCTTCTTTGTTAATATTCATGGAATCTTTTGCAAAATAGGCAACTTTTGAGAGGAAGTGTTCAGATCACCTGTGTTAGGATGATCCCATCAATTACTCCATCCTGTTGGTGTAAGTGCCTCCGATTATACTCGATCATTGCTTCCTGAAATTCGTAGCTTTCTGAAAATTATTCAGTGTCCTCAAAGAACTTGACAGTATACCATTATTCAGTTTTAACATAATGGTGTTGAACAGTGGTCAGTTTTCATTGCAGATAGATGTGAACATGGCATTACTTCGCGAGATGTATTCATGCCTTATTTTTTAAAAGTGTATTGTTCTCACTATTGAATATTACTCACTATAAGTGATAGGCAAAATTTTAAAAAGCATGTTACATTTGACAGGCGCAAATACATTAATGTAACTGTTTACAGCTCAGTCTAAGTACTCAGCAGTCATTGTTTTCGGTACCTGGAAGGGCATAGAAACTTAGTTTCTTTTCACAAAATGTCTTTTCACAAAATGTTTGTTATCCTCTTTAATGTGTTGAAAAGAAAGCAGAAATTGATGACAATTTATAAAGCTCTGTTACTTTGGAAATAGGTCCTTGTTGGGTTTTTTGGTTTGTGTTGAAGGTAAAAAGGTCTGACTGCAGTCAGAAGTTTAAAGAGTACAGCCATCAAGGAAAATAGGTGCAATATCCAACAGCTGTAATTAGCTAATGGTTTGTCTTTATGAAAATACCATTTTAGCTTGTCCTTATGAAAATATTTATACCTCTGGAAGAAACATATTGATCTTTTTCCTCATTTATTCGTCCGTCCATCCATCACATATCACTCCACCCCACCCCCAATACCTGCGTAGGTTGTGAGAAAGTTTTGACACCAGAGACTCAGCTTTATAGTGTTTGGTGGGAAGCTTGATTGGGTTTTAAGCAGTCTGTTTATTTTAGTGCAAGCAGGGCTGTGTTTTGTTGGAAATCAGCTTTGCTATGAAGTTCAGGATTTGTTTTAAATGCTTCTTGTTTTTATGAGCCCACCCACCCAATTTTCTTTTGCTCTCGCTTTATTTATCCATTGTCAGGGGTTGAAGAGCAGCGAAGGATTCTTGAAATGGGCAGGAGTGGGTGCAACATAAATTCAGGCTTTTGAAGCCTTAGAGATGTGTCCACAGGAAAAAATGATTTCATTACCCTTTCCAGTAAAGTTTCCTTTTTGAGAAAGTGTCTCTCCTCTTTGTCCTGCAGAGAGCACAATATTTGGTGGTGGAAGAGATAAATTTGAATCCGTGCTAAACAAGCTTCGATTGTTAATTTTTTGTTCAGTGCTTGAACTGGAAGTGTTTTCCTTCCTTGGTTAGGTAAGAACAGATATTACAATATCTGTGTTGTTAGGAAGAGTAGTTATGCTGCGTTTGAAAAAAAAAGATTCCTCAACAATAGCTGATAACATGGTCTAATTTTTAAGCTCTGTGTCTTGCCCTTAAATCTGAAACATCATTGTTCAAATAACAGAGAACAAGGTAAACCAACAACATCAAAAAGGTCGGCTTCTGTGATTTCTCAAGGGCTTGTTATTTTGTACTTTCCAATTCTATTTGATGTCTTGACAAAACAAGATGACACAGGGGAGAATACATTAAATTTTGATCTCCCCCCCCCCCCATCTAACCTGTTCCAGTAGTGGCAGATTATTATTATTTTTTGCACTTTTCTTGTACATAGCTTTTACTTTTTTTATTATACCACAATTTTTGCAAAATTGCTCTAATTGTCATGCCATGTTATGCAGCAGTTTTGTTCTTGGGCTTCACCAATTGACTTGATTTTTCCAAGACATTTTTAAAAAACATGTTTTGACCTTTAACATGCAGAGAGCTGGCTGGTTGGAATGTGTCTTCATTAGAAGTAAATCAGTGAATAGCAAGATTGTCAAAGAAGCATCTGATGTTTTCTCATTACAGACCAGCACAACCAGTGCAAATTAGATTCTAATGTACAGAGGAAGACACCTGTGATAGGTGTAAAATACAGTACAGCACTTCAAGCAAATAAACTTTAGAAGTATTGTAAAGGCTGTAACTCTGAATAAAGCGACACCCTCTTAAATAATTGTTTAACAGATCAAGAATCTGAATACATCTTGTCATAATTTGACTTGGGGTTTTGTGTCTGATTAAGAGTAAACTGATTCAGTAAGACTGCCATATTTTTAATTGCTTATTAATATTACATCAGTCACCACACTTCCTCATGTACCCCCATTCCTGCCTCCCAACCAGGACAAAAGACAAAATCACATTTTTTTAACTCTTAAAGAGAAGAAGTGGAAAGCAAAGCCACAGGCAGCTGCTGCAGATTATTCCAGTGGTGCTGATTTGGCACTTTCATGCACCTGCTGCAGAAAAATAATACTTGCCCAAATATCTGTCTGTCTTTGTCCAACTGTTCTGTAACTGCTTACTGAATTATGATTTTGTTGTTGTTGTTATTGATCTTGGACAGCGTACCCAGCTCATTTGGCAGGATTAAAAAGTATACTCTCAATACACGTGCAGATATTGGGTGTGGGAGTGTAGCTTTTGGGATGAGGGAACTGTGAGTGTTAGGGTTTAAAGATGTATGCATCAGTGTCTTATAGTTTTTAAAAGTGAAATATATTTTCCCTTATTGTACGAGAATTAATTTTGGTCGTCTGAAATTGGATTTTTGTACAGTTACGTTGGGGGCGGGGAAGCCCTAGAAATAGATAAGTCCTCTTCCTCACCCTTTCTCTCTCTTCTTCCCGATCCTTTCTCATGCAGGGGGAGTTTAGCTGTTTAGATTCAAAAAATTTTTTCAGATGTAAAGATTACATTGTAGTGCACAATTAACAAACATTAGAACAGAAGAGACTTAATTCATGTAAACTTTATATTAATATGCAAATTAAATGAGTATGTATTATAGCTTCAGCCTTTAGGCTGATGCGTAAGTAGGGAAGCCGGTATGCATGAGAGGTAGCGGGTCGGATCAGGTCCCATAGGGCTTCATACTTGAAACAAAGATTAAATCATCATTTTTCTTTCTTTCCTTCAGTTAGGAAAGAAACCCTTAAAAGGTAGGAAGCCCAGGATTATTTACCAGGTCAGAAAAATCTGTTGTGTCAAATTGTGCATGTCTGTGGTTACACTCCTACTCTTGGGGGAATGCAGTAAACAAAATGATAAAAATAAAATGGTAATTGAATTGTAAAAAGCTTCATGCTCTCACTCTCACTCTCATCTGTTTTCCCTCCTCCTCCTTTTTAATAGGAGGTTGTATTGTTGGGGATAGAACAGTTATGCTAATGACTAACTACTTAGATGATTTTACATTAATATAATAAACAGTACCTGTCGTCATGTTCTGTACAGTGTTACGGGCAAAATTTGTGAAGTCTTAAAAGTGAAAAATCTGTTTTGCATAATGAAACAGAATCATGGTTTCCACATGACTGGTTGCAGCAGCATGAAGTTTCTTTTCCTCTTTAATTGTTTTTGTTTTGAAGCACAGTGTCAAAAATGTTCTGTCCTGAAGGAGAAGCAGGTACTGTAGTGTGATTTAGTGCTTCCTTTTACCTAAGGGCAGAGAGTTAGAATGCAAGAAAAGACTCTGAGTGTTACACTGAAAGCTTTATTCTCACTGTCTATAATAATTCTAAAGCTGTGTATGTATTACTTGATCAAACAATATGACCTTTCTTCTACAGGCGTTGGCCTTCTTAAATTGATACAGTTTTAGGGCCTTAGTATCTCAATATGTCTCTTTACATTTCACTGCCCGTTCTCATCCACTGAAAAAAATTATGTATCATTTGACACCTATTTCTCTCTCTCTTGATCATTTATAATTTTGGAACTCAGTTTGCCACAGAAACTTTAAAAGCAACAAGATAAGTTATGATGATGGGATGATTATTAGTTATCACACCATGAGGAATTTTTAAAAAAAAAATTAAATGATTTGTTTATGTGTCGATGCAAATATAAATTGGTAGAAACCTATTATTTACTAATCAATCTAACAGAAAGATGAAGCTGTTCATAATACTTCATTTTCTTTCATCAGCTCAGTGTCAGATCAGCAGTGGTGAAGATTATAATTAAGGAACATTTCAGGTAGAGCATGAGGTGGACAGAAATGGCAGCAGTCTAAAAATCTCAAAAAAAACAGTTCGGTGTGCCTTGGGGAAATAGTCTTGGAACTACTTGTTTGCATTTAAAGGCACTTTTGCTGTTGATGCTATTAGAATGCCAGCAGGTCTCTCTACTGGTAGAATTCTAAAAGCAAAGCAGCAGCTGTATTTTTCATTCACTGCCAGCTCTAAATGCAGCTGGGTACCTACCACACCCTGTGAATGTTTGTCAGCAGGGTTGCATGTAGTTTATTAAATACATCATCGAAACCATTAGTGCTTTAAAATTAAAACAGGACAGTGAATTGCGGTTGTTTCATAGATCTGTTTAGGAACTGATAGGAGAGTGCTATGCAAGTTTACTTGGAAGTAAATCCCACTGACTTCAGTGATGTGTACTTCCAAGTAAATGGTAAAGTTATTGGTCTACATCATTGCTCTGTTTGTATTTTCCTGAGGTCAGTGAGCAAGATCTATTTTGTGTATTTATGAAATAGTGTCTGATATGTTTGAGACATTTTCAGTTAAGCTTTATCACGGTATATGTTTTGTGAATTGGTCTGTTTTGCCTGTTGCAAATCCATGAGAATTTTTTTCTTTCTTTTTAGAAGTAGGTCTCATTTAAAGTATTGTGTTGTTGTTTTTAAAGAATTCATTGCTAGTGTCATAAAGCAGTACGGTTTTTAGCCATCTAGAACTGAAGCTCTGTCACACCAAAGATCAAGAGCAGACAGAAGTTTCTTATTTCATTTTGATGTAATGGGTGGTATACTGCAGGGTATCTAAAATAACTACAGTTTTGACGGAGTGCACTCAAACGGGGACCCATAAATATTACCGACGATAGTTAAGAACTTACATGACTGTTTTAAATACTATTGATTTAAACCAGTGGCTAGTTTTTATGAATCAATGTGTAATTTCCAAGCTTTAGCTATATTTCTCAGTGCTAGAGCACTCTCTCTTGTGTGCCTTTAGCAGTTTTCCAGACATTCAACACAGGATTAAATGATAGTAGTTACAATGATCAATAGGTTAAGACCGGTACAATCACTCTTGCTGCTAATGACCTCGATAGTAATGGGTAATAAAGTGTGGGCCATAACAGCCTATCACTGCCGCTGCATGCCTTTTGAATCCTAGCGTTACTAGGGACTAGTTACATGAAGAAACTGGATGACAGAAATTAAGAAATTGCTTGTGTGTTCCACAGTTCATCATCTCAGCCTGTTACAAGTGCAAACCCATGACACAGTGGTTTTAGGTCTGTTTGTATGTATATGTATAAAACTTCACCAGGTTTTTGCTTTCTCGTGAAGTAAAATCTGTATTGACCCTCTGTCTGCTCACGATGTTGTGTGCAGGTTTCATATTTGGAAGGGAGGGTGGACAAACAGTAGCCACAAGAGGAGGGGAGCAAATGAGTGCTGGCTCAATCCATTTGGCTATTCAAGCAAGCTCGGGGTGCCCGCCACTCTCCAATCCATCTCTCCCCCCCCCCCGCCCCATTGTAGAGCCATTAGTCTACAAAGTCTTCCTGCAGTTTGGACATTAGTTCCTGTCTTCATCTGACTCTTCCCAGTCATGCATCTTGAAGTGGGTCACTTCATCCTCCTTCATGACAGGGCTAGAGTGGCAGAGGAAGGGAAGGAGGTTCAGAGGAGCTGAGCTTCAGCAGGAGCTTGATGATGGCAAGAACTCTTACCATTTCCAGTCAAGGATTTGTTTCTACTGCTTTCCTAAGATATGGCAGGAAGAAAATACAAAACAGGTGCTTCCTTGGGTGTGCAGCTGATTTTCTTAGCCGGGGTGCCACAGTAGCCTACCACACACAGGGGAGAACATAGCTATAGGTTTTTACACCAATGTATAGATCTTCTGGTATCTTTGCCTTTTGGGGGTCAGTGTCCTGGAGTCAAAAGATATGTGAACTGTGAAGAGTTCCTTCTCTTAGCATGTTTGCCTTTGCTTTGTTTTACTTTGTAGTCCAGTGGGAAATACAGGAAATATATTGTCCATAGCCCCGAGGGTGGCTGGGCAGCATAATTTACATACAGGACTCATGTTGCTGCAAAACACTGCATCTGTTTGTAGATATAAAGAAACAAAAGATTTCCCCAGGGGCAAGCCCCCTCCCCAGTGGATTCCTGTGGAAAGCAGAGTTCCTTGCTACTTTCCAGTTCTCATGATACATGTCCACATGCAGAGGTAGTTTTCTCCACAAAGAAATAGCCCTTTTTAATCTCGGAATTTGGAAAGCAGAGGGATCATGCAATTTGCAAGAGATAAACTGAAGGAAAGTAAATGATTAAGCAGTTTCGTCCCTTCTCTACACATGGCAGTTCTCCACTCCAGATTCCCACGATTTTTGCTGCTGGTGCTTCATTTTTGTCTCTTAACCAAAGTGGGAGCAATAATTCCCATGCATGGATGCTGAATCAAATGAAATTAGAATACTCCTGTGTTGTACATTAGTGAATATTCACATTGATACCATAAAACATACTTGCTTTTAGATCATCTGAAGCCATGCCTGATAAATGGCAACGTAATCCTAAGGAATAGTAGACAGTTCTTAATCAGTGAGAATGCCGAGGGCTGGTTTACTGTGGATAGATTCCGACAAACATAAGCCAGTGTTATCTACTTAAAACTTGTTGCCACCGTTCTCTTCATTCCATAGGGTGGTGGTAGTCCATACTGACTGCCCCTGTGATGGTTCACAGTTACTGCACCTCTTTGTATTTGTTTGCAAAATCAGATGTGTGGTGTTTGAGCATGTGATCAGACATCACTTTCTCACCACACACTGACATTTTGACTACCGCCAGCTTGGTTGTCTGAATCTACCCTGTACAAAACTGGAATTAAAGGTATAGTTTTCATCACTGAACATGTGCTTTAATTGTTCTCTTACATTACTGCTACCTCTGTAAGTTTACAGGGTTTTTTTTAGAAGAATCCTTTTTCTATTATTCAGCAAAAAGATAATTTTTAAGGTCAGTGTTATCTATATCTTAAGAATTGCAACTCCTGTTTACTTACAGACTTGGGGCTTGCTCCCAGCAATGTATGTTTGCTGTCAACCTCCAGGGAACTGTGTTTTAGCTAGTCAATTACAGCTGTAATTCTATGAAACAATTGCACAAGGAAACTTGGAGGAGGCGTAGCTGGATCTATAGTAGTTGGTAATGCAAGCACAATATAAATAACAATTGTCAGGAAGTATGCATGAGAGAGGAGCTGGTATTTATTAAATCTTTACTCTAAGATGAATTCAGATCAATATTGCAATTCTGACACTGCTTTTACATATCTTGTGTCATGCTGTTATTTGCTAGGAGGCATGTACTTGGCTGTAGGTCCCTTTGCATTGTGCTGTATGTCAGAATAGTCCAAATTCATAACGGCAGTGAGTTTGGGAGCCAGCCCTTGGTCTTGATTTCTAGTATTACAATAAGAAGGGTCAGAAGTGTGGAAGAGTTTCTCTGCATTCTTTCAAACAATTGTCTTGAGAATCATCTCTGGCATACTCAGATAACTGTACATAACAACACTGGAAGGTGTTCACTATATATGAATCTGACCTTCAGGAACCATTTTTAGTTCATCAAAATTAGTGGTGCTGAGAAATCAGGACATCAATGCATAATGACTGTGAAATTAGGAATGAGAATTTGCTATGCAAATGACAAGACAAATCATGTGAAAAAGTCAAGATAAACTGCGTATTAAGACATTATGTTACACAAAAATTAATACTGCATCTCTTTCTTGCTTATGATGTCCCTGAAATATTTTTAAACCCCCTTTGTCTCCTGATCAGTTATTGTCTACTGATTTTTTAAAATGCGATGCATATAAATGTTCAAAACATGTTATTATCTTTTATTGTATTGCATGACATGACAGCAGATCCTTTTTTAAAACCACGTATATCCTTTTACTGCTTTTGGTTTTCTGCTGTCACTTATTTGAGCTGAAACTAAAGGAAAATGTGATGCTTAAATATTACTATTCAAAGTCATGTGAGTTTTGCTTCTTCCCCCACTCCATTGTAATCCCCCTCCTTCCTTTCCCCTTCTTCTCTGTCTTTCTGCTGGGGCTTCTAACGAAATAGTCTTGTTGCATTACCGGAACTGACAAAATGGTTCTCATGTAGTCTGCAAATTAAACACAAGTGCAGTGATTATTTTGAATAGCTAAATTACATTCTAGAAAGCTTGCAGAATTCAAAGCATTGTCATTAGGTATCCGCTTGAATACAATTTGTGTAACCTTGGCCAAGACAGCCTGTCATTTTAATGTCAGTGTTTTATCTGAACAAGACATCATCCTTTCAGATACAGTGTACAGGTTCCTTGCAAAGATGCCCGTGCAGAAACGTGTTAACAGTTGCAAATATGAAATGCTATCAAGTTCATCACTGTAGCTGTTTGTCACTGAAATGTCATGGAAAGCGGCTTTTAATGGTATCTCACATAATACGAAAGAATTGAAGCCATCTGTATGCTGGGTGAATGTGGAATGGTAGAGACATCATTGTAGGAACTCCGCTGCTAAAATAGCTGGGGAACAAGGCACTGCTTTTGAGATCACTGAAATTGCCTCTGTTTGCTTCAAATCTTTTTAAAGTTCAAACTCCCCAGCGGTTGCTTTTGAAGGGTCTGCCTAATTAATTAATGTAAGAATTGTTAGAACGGGTAGCTCCCTCTAAAAAGTTGGCAAATGGATGGTTTAATTTTCTCAGAAATCATTCTCATTGTAAAATCTGTTTGGGTTGGCTAGGAAGAAAGATATGCAAAAGGCACGATCAATTCATGTTTCTTATTCCTGTGAACGATGTAAGAGGAGATTACTTCTCAGCACCCTGATTATACTTCAAAGCAAATGGTGAGGAGGAAGCATTTGCAGTCACTTTAGTTAACTAAGGGAATTATTTTTAATGTCCACTGTGAGAAGACAGATGCTTAATACCTTTTGTTTGAAATGCTCAGCCACTTGGCAAAAGTCATGTTGAGATGCTTGCTGTTTACACTTTCTCAATGCTTTAGGTTCCAGTCTCAGTGGCTATGATGACACCTCAAGTTATCACTCCCCAGCAAATGCAGCAGATCCTCCAGCAGCAAGTGCTAACCCCACAGCAGCTTCAGGTCCTGCTTCAGCAGCAGCAGGCACTCATGCTTCAACAGGTAACTCATTCGTATTGCAGCACATAAGGCATCGCTAGCAGTGCTGTAACAAGAATAAACTGTTAGTGGTGATTCTGATGTAATGATTTTCTTCTGTGGGAGAACACCTGTGTCTATTAGGCAATGTGGACATTATTTTGTCTACAATTCACCAAAGACGTTCTTCTTTCTAAGAAAAAGAATAAGAATATCAATAGTGTCCTCTATGTTTGTTTGTAGTAGCACTCTATAGGCTTTACCATACACATAGTTTATAAGCAAACTATTTTACTCACTGCATTCTCAAAAATATACAGTGGTGCCTCGCTTGACAAGGATAATCTGTTCCAGCAAAATCTCTGTAGAACGAAATCGTTGTCAAGCGAAAGTAAAAACCCACTGAAATGCATTGAAAACCAGTTCAATGTGTTCCGATGGGTGAAATACCTCAGCGTCCAGCGAATATTCTCCATAGGGCGGCCATTTTTCCGGTGCCTGTATAGCGAGGAATCCGTCCTAAAACACAGCGGGGAGCCATTTTGAAAACCCAACGATGAGCTGTTTGATTGTTGTTAAGCGAAAAATCGGTTCCCGAAGCAGGGAACCAATCATCATTAAACGAAAAAAACCCATACAAACATCGTTTTGTGATACTCATCGTTAAGCAGTTTCCTCATTTAATGATGCAATCGTTAAGTGGGGCACCACTGTAAAGGGTACTGAAGATTCACATCTTCCCTAAGTATTCCCATGAAGGAAATCATAAAAGCTTTGAGAATGGGCTGTAACAGAGACTGTAGTTCTGAAGCATCTAGTAAAACTTTGCAAAACTTTGATTTTAATTTGAAGAATTGGCATTCACCTATATTCAGAAGAAGAAGCCATGTGTAATTACAGTAAACGAAAGAACAAGGTGGTTTTTTGTTGTTGTTTTGTTGTTCCAACTTGTGAAGTACATAAGAAAGTGTTGGTAATAGACAAACAAGGGCTGTGGTACATTTAGGGAGTCACTGTGATGTAATACTTGGCAGAAGATGCAATGAGACACTCAAATCCACTTATCTTTGTAGCTTGTTCTGTGTCTCAACATGTGCCATGGAATTGCTCTAAAATGGGCCGACCATGTGCATTATTTTCAGCTAGTTTAGTAAGAGGTCGTTTTAAAATCCTTTGCATTTTACCTTGGAAGAATTATTTCCGTGCAGTTACTGGCTCAGAGCAGGTCTGCAGGTAATCAAATGGGTAACATTTTTGTGCCTAACAGCTGAAATCCTATTGCATAGTTACATGGATGGAATAATTTTGGAATCAAATTGCCATAAGTTAACAAATCTTGACAATCATTATCTGTTGCACTACTTATCATGTAATAGATCAGGTCTATGAAGATTTATTAACTTATCATAGTCCACCTCTAAAAGTTACGTTATTTGTGTAGCTGCACAATACATTTCAGAAGAGGTCAACTGAAGCCTTCAAATGTGAAATATATGTTAGATTTTTAAAGATTGCAATGCAGTTATACTGCGGATGTACAAAACACAACATTGGCTTGTGAAGGATATGCAGGATGAAATATTTAGATGCATAGCAATGCACAAGTCTCTTGCAAACTGACCTTGTATGCTGTGCCTTGCAGTTGGCCAGTCACTCACTTTTTCATTCACTGAATGGAAGTCTCGAATAAACTGTCTGCCTGAGAGGTGGGTGGGTGTGGGGCACTTGCGCCTGTGCCACACAGTGCTTAGTGCACCACAGTACCACAATGATTTAGAAAGCATGTATACCTTCCCAATATAAGATTCACCAGACTCTTCTAGCAAGGGCATTGTGGCTTTGTTGTTCCAATCAAAGGTCATCCCTTCCCTTCTTTTAATTAGTTTGTGTAGAAGATGGTATGTTTTTCATCAGTTCATTTTGGAGATTACTTTTCAAACGATAATGCCAAGAATAGTCAGTGTGTACTGAATTTATTGTCGAGTTTCAAACTAAAGGTCAGAGCATTACAGATAAAAGGATGCTATTTTTCAAATCACAGTTTGTGTATTACACCAAAAGGGGACACAGAACTGGCTCTCCCACTTTGTTTTACTTAACAATCTCTCTGTTTCTCTCTCTCTCTATTTCTCTCTCTCTCTTTTCTTTTATAGCAGCAGCTTCAAGAATTTTATAAGAAACAACAGGAACAGTTGCAGCTCCAACTTTTACAGCAACAACATGCTGGAAAACAGCCTAAAGAGGTAGAGTTAAAACTCATTTGTACTATTAAAGCATAGATCTTGACAGAAAATATACTGATGGCCACAAGTTGCAACTTGAAAAATTCTACTGTCCAATAACTTGTGTGTTCAAAACACAGTATGAGATGAGAAGGGGGTAATGCATTTAATGCACACATTTGCCTAGGCTCACCGTCCCACACATACATTTCTATTACTGGATGGACAATTAGCATGAGAAACGAGTCCTGCGCATGTATGTCCCCAGTATAGCATCTGACAGCACTTGTACCTGTTAAAGCAAGCTGGAATTTTTCAGTTTGGGAGCAGGATTCAGTCTCCCCTTCTCTGCCAAATGTCTGATTGATGGGTTCCAGCTTTAGAAACAAGCAAAACTAGGCGACATGTATGCAGCTTGGATTACGGCATGAGCGCTGCACTGATTCAAGGATTTGGGTGCAGCTGCATGATAGCTGAAGGATACTCTTCATACAATGGTTTGCCAGGTTGGCAACTCTGCATGGGTTTTGGACATTTGACCAAATTGAGAAAACATAAATGCCTGCATCATGCTTCTGTTTCCTTTGCCTGTCTAGAATTTTTGATTTTGGGTACAAAGATAGCTTATCTGTCCCCCGCTGGGTAGGGATGAATAAGTTTTTTTTTAACCAGATTTTATCAAAATTCTAACATAGAGGAAGCAAAACTTTGAGAATTGCCTTTTCTTGGACATTTTAAGTCACTATAGGGAGAAGAAGTGCAAGCCTCTTGAATGTACTCTGTCTGCCCCCACTTGCTGTTTGTATAGAAATGTACATAGCCATTCCCAGCAATAAGAGAAACTTCTAGTTTTAAGACTGATTTTAATAACTGGGACAAAAGTGCGTAGCTCTGAAGGCACATTCACTGAGAAAGACTCCAGCATTTATAGCATCTCTCTGCTGTGTTCACAGAGCATAACAGCTCTGTGTGCTACTAGAACAATGGTGTCCAAAGAGAACTCCCAAGGTTTGCTGCTGTTCTCTAGAAGCTCATTAGGAGCTTCACAAGTGGAAGATCACCATTGTGATGGTAGGGCTTGCCATTACCCGTTATCTGCTGTAGTGTGCTTCCTGCAGGGTATCTGCTATGTGTCTGTTTGTATGCGAGAGAGATCTAGGAAACACTCTTGTTTATGCAGAGCAACAGCCGTCCAAAATAGGATCAGCCAGTTCACTTCCTGAACTATGTAGTCTCTAATATGCACCAGAATCTTCTGTACAGTGAAGTGCATGCCTAGGCATGCAATCATTGTATTTAATTAGCTGCAATTTACCACCCGAAATTACATACTTTCTTTTACACATGTGTAGATCCCTGATGGAATTCTGATCAACATTCTTTATAAGCAAAATCTAGTATAAAAGCATTAACTTTTAAATGACCATTGGTCATTTTGTATTTATATGGAATTGCAAAACTTGTATTAGTTGCAGTGAAGTCTATTTCTTTCTGTATAAATTAGTTACAGTGACCATATTGGACAATTTGGCTGTGTTTGCTGTTTGCTACAACAATCTGCTCTTTGCTGCAAATCACTTTGTAAATTCTACAATACCTTTGTACAGGCTCCTTTGGAGTAATTTAAGAGTATTACTCTGAAGAGCACATTATCAATTAGAAGAGATGGAGGGAAAACATCTTGACCTTAAGGGAGTTTTTTATGTGAGGTTTCTGTGGTCCTGTCCCAGTATAGTAGTTGGGAATTTAGACATAAATTCCCAAACTGGCCCAAACAATTTCTTGTTTGCTATGAACATCCTATCTCCTTTCTATTGTGGAAAACCAAGTTTTTAGTCAAGTGTGAATTTTTACAGCTGAGTTATGAAAATTGGGGGGGGGGTTTATAATGGGAAATGCTGACATGAACCTTAACTATAGCCCGCTAACGGGCAGCACTATAATAAAAAAGGGAACAGATTAAAAAATGTCTAAAATGTAAATCTAAAGGACTAACAGTAATTAAAATGGAAATGGCACAGGGAGGGAAGGCATGTAATTGTGAGATATCACAGTGCAGAATGCTCTCAGCTTTGTTTTGCTGGCTGTTTTTCTAATTCAGTAGGGCTTACTCATCAGTGGCAGTTCAATGCGCGTTAATGACTCTGGGATGCAGGCATCACTCTGGACAAAGAAATGATTATTGTGCGGTCAAAAGAAGTTCAAAGACAAGAAGGGAATTTCAGTTTTTCCCTTAGAGATCCACATTCAAGAGCATATAAATTAAGCCAAATGTTAAAAACCACAGTCTGAAAGCTGACTTCAAAGTCACAACTCTCTAATTAATGAACTGCGAGCTTCAGTTTGGACAAGTTGTGGTTTGATGCGCCCATAAATCAACATGACAGGTCTGTTTCACAGTTTCAGACAGTGCTTGTCATTGAGTCGCATCAGATGTAAACACAGCAGAAAAAAAAAGAAGGAATATGAAGGAGGTGCAATTGATCAACAGAATTGGTAAAAACCCACTTTTGAAGCACATTATGCATGATCACAGGAAATGGCTATAGCCTCAAGAGGCTTTCTCCTTCTGCTGTTGCTTTTTTGAATCAGATTTCTAGCAACCTTCAAAAGGGAGAATAAGAATTATGGAGCTTCTCCCCTGTGGCTGCCAGGCAATAACCCCCTGTTGTTATTTTGTGCTTCTTTCTTTTCAAAGGCGTCAAATTTTAGTTTTTTAAAGATCTTTAACTCTATATTTGAAGACAAACAATAAAGGGCTGCCACTGTCATTCTTATCAGTTACCAGGGATTGTATTTTTTTTCTTTCTGTTGCCACTTCTTATTAACCTCTTATTTGGTCTATTAGACATAGTTTTGAATGCAAGCCTGCATGCTGGGAGAACATGAAAGTTCAGATGAGCTCAGAGGGCAGATAAAGAAATTTGAAGGGGAAAGTTACACAGCAGAATGAATGATAAAAGTTAACTCTTCTAAATTGCTGTTGTCAGACGGGAGAGCGTTTTTGACACAAAGATGATGGCTCAGAGAAGGAGGAAAAATACTTTGTGTGTTTTAAAAAAGGCAAGAAGGGAAGTCGGACAATGTGATGGCATTTCAGCATCTAGCAGAACTGATTCACTGTAGCCGTGCATCTGATGTTGCAGTATCTAAAGTTACAGTACGAAAGGATTTGTTCCTGTTTAATGGAAAGATTATAACATGGTAGATGTAAAGCAGGGAAGGGCAAGCCAAACACCCTTTGCTTTTAAATGCTGCTTGTTTTTCCTTTCCTTTCCTTTTTTAAACAACCAGGTTGTTTTAGTAGGAGGCAACTTTAAACAAAGCAGTTAATCCCACCTATTTTCCGAGCCATCCTCTTAAATTAAAGATGGTTATTCTTGTTAAATTAGTATGCAGCTGGTGATCTGTTCATGTGTACGTGAACATTCACGTGTATGCCATGCACGTAGCTGTAAGTGCTCAATGATAAATAACTGCACAGTGGTAGTTCTTTCATATGAAATGTTAGTTATATCTCTAGCATGTTTTGAACTAAAGGCTATCAGTTAATTTACTGCATCTTCCCTCGTTGGTAGTTGACTTGGCGGTGCTCTGCCATCGTCTAAAAGCACATCTAAAACCTGTAAGCAAGTGAGCTTCACTCTCCAGCCAGCACACTGTAATATGGTACTTTTTAAAGAGCCTTATTTCTTGTAAGGAATATTAAGGGGAATTTTATTGCAGGGTGGAGAACATGTTTATTACGGTGTTTCCATTTGTTAAGGCCAGATCTCAAGTCTGTAACCGACTAGGTGCTGTTCTCTATTTGTGTTTTGATTTGATTTTATTTAAAAAAAAAAAAAAACCTGTTTGGTTGAGTTTATTAAATAGACCAGGGGAAAAGATGGTTGAAAAGATTCTGAGTAAAGGTAAAAAATATCCCCCACCCCCCTTCTTTCTTTCCTTTGTCCAGCTAAGTAGATTGTTTTGATTAAAAGCTGTTTGTCCTCCAGTAGTTATGACAATTTATGTGAGGCAGTAGGGAGTATCCCAAGAAAGGAAAACAGACCTTTGACAGCAGCTTTAGGGAGGGGATCAAAAATGCAAGTTTTATCAGGATATTTCAGCATTTTAACAGCTGACTACTGACCTGACAACAGGACTGCACCGAGACCTTTTTTGTATGCGTTCAATTGTGAGAAGTAAACAAACTGCCTTGTATCCTGTGTTTGGTAACTGGGTGGGGAGCATAGTTTGGCAACGGGCATTGCTTTTAAGTTCTTTCTTGGACAATGGGCTTGTATACTTTTTTATCCTGGCTTTTTAAATGGAGAAAGAGCTTTCATGAGCTTTTCCTGGAGGATAGCTGTGAAGACAACAGAATGGGCATCAGTCAACTTACATAAATAAAGCTGGTTTTAAAATATTAACTTGACTGAAGTAGCAAGTCACTGGCATGTCCAAAACAGGGTGTGTTCTCTTACTTTCCTTTTACAGCATGAATTTTTCACAAGGATAAATATCTGAGAGGTTGAACAAATTATTAAACACTGGATTAACTATCTTGGTGATTTATATTAACCCAATTACTTCGGAGAAAAAGCAGGAAGAATTGGATAATTTGGGACATGCTGGTTTAGAACTGAAATAGCCTTACTAACTCTGAAGCTTATCTACATGTTTGTGGTTTTGGCAGTAGTTAGAGGTTTGTTAGGCAGAAAAACACTTACTTTCTCAGTGGGTAATGTAAAGGGCCTGAAATTGGTTAAAAGTATGATATTGGTGAGAGGCTTATTTCCAGATCCCATTTATGTGAGCCGTTTGCTCTGAACTCTGTTACACATTCACTGGGAAGTAAGTTCCATTGAGTTCTGTGAGACGTATGCTTAGGTAAGTAGGTCCTAAGACTTATTGACTTAAGATAAAATAGATGCAGTTTTAATTACTTTATCTGCATTGTGTTTTCTGCAATTTAAAAATATTCTGCAACTTAGATGGCTAATTTCTGTGCACTTAAAACCACCATAAAGGCTGCCGCGAAACATGCTTTTATATAAATGATTTGAGGCAGTATCAATTCTATGTGAGTAGATGCAACTATTTTTCAGAGATGTGTTAAAGATGATGGCATATATGCATTTTAAGCATGGTAAAATGGTCTGCTATAAATGGACTTGGAGTGGAGCAAATAATATGTAATCATGTGCCATCAAGTCAGTTCTGACTTATCGTAACCCTTTTCAGGGTTTTGCAGGCACAAAATACTCAGAAGTGGCTTACCTTTCTCTTCTTCTGGGGGTGCCCTGGGACTGGTCAGCTTTGCCATGACCACACAAAAACACAGGTTGAAATTGGGTCCACCATTGTCAGTGTACTTTTGACGTTATTGTAAGCTGGTCTGCTTACTAACACCAAAATCAAATAAGTTGAATATCTCTTGAGAAATTTATGGAAGCATCACAGCAAGTATATTTGACTCTCACCTTCTCCAACAACCCACCTCAGCTCCCCATTGTGACCAGAACATATACCCTGCCATTGCTGGGATTGACCAGATACATTTGGGGAAAACAGATGAAGACTGTATGCCATTCCCCCCACAAATTGTCCATCCCGTTAAACAGATCATTAACATTGTCAGCTGCATTTGAGAGTTTGCTTATATGTTAATGCTTCTTATGTGGAATTTTGACCAAACTCCCGGAGGCAGTGGAAGACAGGAGGGCCTGGTGTGCTCTGGTCCATGGGATCACGAAGAGTAGGACACGACTTAACGACTAAACAACATCAATGTGTAATTAGCCAAACACTGTAACGTATTCATCATGTATGACGTAAGACACTTTTTGTATTATATATACTTACTATGGCTCTTGACCTAGACTTGCCTATTACTCTGGAGAAAATAAAATTTCTACCATTTTTCAGCCCACTAGTTATTCAGTATACATATTTCTGACCTGATTCTCAATTCAGCTTTTTAAACATAATATTCTGTCAGTGAATTGTACACTAATAGAAGGAAAAAGTCTGTACTCCTCCATCTTCCTGCGCCCTGGCCATCATTTATGTGGATTCTGAGTACTGTAATAGTGTTAAATTCTTGGGTAATGCCCATTCACTTTGATGGAGTGTCAATGGGAGGTGGAAAAAGAGGCAGTGCAGTACTAAATGCAGAGGAACTTTCTTTCAAATTTCTTGTTATTTTTCAGTACTGTTCTGAGACTTGCTGCTTTTTTTCCCTTTTTCTTTTTTCCTGCTCTCTCAGATGCAGTGAACCAAAATTCCTTGCAGATTGTAGGCAAATGTTATGTGGAAGCTGTTGGCTGAAGAGGTTGCATTAAGAAGTATTACTTTCCTTGTTCTCCTTCCTTCCCTCCTTCCCACCCACCCCCCATCCCTCCATAACTGCAAGATTTGTTCTGGTTCATTTGGTTGTTTTTTCCACTTGATGAGAGAGAATATTTGTGTGACAGGTTTTTTTGTACTTTGTCTCTTTTGAATAAATAGTTAATCACACAACTAGCTGTTTTTAGGAGAACATGTTTTAAAATTCAAATATATAAACCTCGCATGTAGTCACTCACAATGCCGAGAGATTTTTTCTTCTCCACTCTCTAGTGGGTTATATACGTTGCTCTCTGTCAAGGGTTAATTTTCTTTCTGCCAACGTTAGCTACAAAACCGTGGAAGACCTCCACCTTGATGTGATTCCTAGCAGATTAGGGATATTAGATAATTTCCTTCTATTTATTGTACTGGTGCACTGTATTATCTTTCTATCACTGAGATAATTACTAAGGAAATCTACAATAACTTTTTTTTCTTGGCTAGCTTAAGGAATTGCTAAATGGTGGCCTGATGCACTGATATTTTACGCAACTAAAGTTTTTCTCCTGTTATCACACAGTATATAAAAAGACACTTATCAAAACTACAAAACCTTTTTCATGATTTCTTAAAGAACAAGAACAAATAAAATGCAAGATGAGGAGTGCCTAAAGGTTTTCTTTAAGTGAAACAAATTTCAGAACTCCAAAGCTTCAAGTATGGTACATACTAAGCACATTCAAATAAGATGTTGTTTGCTAAATTATGAATGTGCGTAATTAAAATCTAGTGGCTGTTTCTGTGAAAGATTTACAATGTTATTTCATCATTTGTCATGGCTAATTAACAATATTAGATGAAGTTTTTCTTCTTCAAAGGTCTGATTTTTTCCTCATTTATTTATGTCAGAAGTGATAAACAGAGTAGTTAAAAGCTTCTCTGGATGTAGCAGTGAAAAATGCAACATGTTCTTTTACACCTTAGAGGTTCAAGGTTCAGTTCCCGGTGGACTGTATCAACTTAGTCTTCTTCCGAGGGTGAATAATTAATTTTTTTCAAAGTGGAATAGTGCAGAAGAGAGAACTGTGCATTGATCTTATGACTGAAAGCAGCATTCTGGAAAATGCAATAAACGAACTAATTGGAGCTTTAATAGCTGAGACAATTTTAAAATAAGTAAATAACATACTGCAAAGTTATTTTTTCATTACATTTAAATGTATATGACATGATGGTGCTATGTTACTTTTTGCACGTGGGCTTTTCAGCTCAAAAGTCATAAAAACTTTACTATACAACAAGCAAGACAGTTACTTTGGACTGCAGGAGCTTCCACGAATAAGCCATAGGAATAGTAGTGAATTCCACCATTGCATTTTTCTCCACAATTAGAATACTCCTCCAAGCACTTTCTGTTGATGCAGCATTAGTTGCAAAATCTGAACTCTAGCTGGCATAGGTACATGCAATTCCAGTTTAATACAGACTTGAAAGAAGTGGGATGCCATATGGGCAAGACTTTTTCACATGCCTAACTTCTTATTTAAATTAGACCAGATTTGTCAGAATGCAAAAATACACTCACCCTCCTAGACTTTTGCCAGGATTCAAAGAAAACATTTTGGCAATCAATGTATTTGCGAAGGCTTCCATGGCCGGGATCTAATGGTTGGTGTGGGTTTTTTGGGTTCTTTGGCTGTGTTCTGAAGGTTTTTCTTCCTAACGTTTTGCCAGTCTCTGTGGCCGGCATCTTCAGATGACTGAAGTGCTGTCCCTCTGAAGATGCCCATGGCCACAGAGACTGGCGAAACGTTAGGAAGAACAACCTTCAGAACATGGCCAAAGAGCCCGAAAAACCCGCAACCATTTTGGCGATCCTTAGTGAGATTTTTCATTATTTCTTGTTGAGTAGCAGGAAAAGAGGAAGACCAAATGAGATGGGCTGACTCAATAAAAGAGGCCGTGGACTTGAGTATGTAAGAGCTGAGCAGGGCAGCTGAAGATGGGGCATTTTGGAGAGTGCTCATTCATAGGGTCACCATGAGTCAGAGGCAACTTGACATTGTATAATACAAGAATTTTTTTTTTTGCTATACAGCAGGGAACAGGTGCTTCAGAAATATATGTCCAGTCCACTTCAAACATGAGAACTAGGCATATGTGCCTTTCCCATCATACTTCACATGGATTTTTCCTTGTAGTGCAATGACATCCCCATGTTTAACTACATGGAAGAAAACTGCTTGAGAAGTCTAGTGTTCAGGAAACATGGTCACCATTGAAAAGGGCTGGGTTGGCTTTTGGGGGGGTTGGGGGAGTTAGTGTAAATTGAGTTTCACTTAAACAAACTTGACTAATGAAAAATTGCAGTTGTTAGAAATGCTTTTGTGCTGTAGTAGTACCGTTGGTAGTACCTGAAAATACAACATTTCAAAAACAATTAGTTCAATAGGGAAGTTTATTTTACTTGTCTCCATGTTCCTAATTCTTCAACTGTTTTTATACAACCAGGGGGACCAGAATTTTGATATATGGAAATTAAAATTGTTTCAATTTTGTAATAAAGTCTCAAGAGGGCACAAGTGCAATAATCTATTGAATAGATGCTTGTTGTTTATCCTTTATGACATAGCAGAGCACAGTAGCTTGACTGTGAAATGAAATATCAATATTTTATTAAGATTTCCCAGAAAAGGAAGCCTTTACAGGTAGAATTTGGCCATGATTCTGGAATTAATAAAGTTATAAAACCAGACAATAGTTTTGATGTTGTTTCAGTAGCGTTCCACCTCTTGTGAAACCCATCCAGCTAAATGTTTAATGGCAAGAATATTAGGAATTTCTAGAACCCCTGGTATGCTGCCATACTGGTCACATGAGTAGAACACAAATCATGCAGGGAACCCTTGCAGTATTTGCTCTTTGCAGTTCCTGTATTCTGGGATGCTACTCCAGTTATGGAATTCCCTCCTCAGGCAAATTCACCCAGCATCATTAGCATCACTACTTTCTCCTAGCCACCCACCCAAGACTATATTTGGGGTGGTAACTGTTTGGGTTATAACAGCAAATTGGCTGTAACAATTTTATGAGTATTTGCTGTGCTGTTTCTTTGCATTGTTTCAGTCTGGTAACAATTCATCCCAGTTTTACACAGAATTCTAAGCTGCCTTGAAAGTTACCATAAGGAAACATATAATGAAAAAATGTTTAAATAGACCCTATCAGATCTGTTCCTTTGTTTAGAAAAGTACAAGGTGTGCAGAATTCCACGACTGTAACGAGGACAGAGCAGCTGAGGTGTTGTCGTAGAGTACCAACATTTCGGGGGCAGTGAACTCTAGAAGTGAATCTACTCATGAGTTTTAGGAAAATAAACAGCAGCACTTCCTTCCATTTTTTGAAAGCATAAACTCCTTCTTTCTTTTGAATGTGGTCCATATTCTGTTCTTCCTTCTCTTTCTTGGCAGGGGGCACGTAACTACAGTATGCCCCAGGGCAGATATCAAAATTGCTGTTTATGATTCTGTAGAATTCAGCAAATAATGGCCAAAAATATTTTGACAGTGGTGATGACAAGAGAGGGGGGAAATGTATATAAAGCTAAAATAAATGTGTTATTTCTCTTTATTTTACAGCCACAGCAGCAACAGGTGACTTCACAGCAGTTGGCTTTTCAACAGCAGCTTTTACAGATGCAACAACTGCAACAGCAGCACCTCCTTTCTCTACAACGCCAGGGTCTCCTAACAATTCAGCCTGGTCAGCCGACCTTGCCATTGCAGCCTCTGGCTCAAGGTACGTGCAGTGTGGTGAGGGCTGCTGCTTTGTGAAATAAAGCCTTAGGCTTAACCATTGTCTGATGAGCCAATCCAACATTTGAAATATATCTGCTGATTAGCAGCAGTTCTTGATGTGTTGCGATTTCTACTTAATGCATACATGAACTTCTCAGATTATCAGATGTGGATTCCACTTGCTTACTAGAAATTTCTGGAACTGAATTTCTATACCTTAAGCATGTATCAAGTCTACATAAGGGATTTTTATTTGTACAGGTGACTGGTCATCTCAGAAAATAGTCAGCTGCTGTTTTTAAGCCTCATTTGTTTCCATTGGTGTAGGAAAAAGCCAATCTACACAAATGAAAAATTCTGTTTAACTTGGAAGATCTACTAATCTTAAAATATTGGCCAATCAAAAGTTATCATCACATTCAATTCCCACTTGTTTGGTTGTCTTGAATATAACAAATTTCAGTAAGATTGAAGCCAGGGTTCTGCCACTACTTCCAGTCCTGACGTTCAATCAGCTTTTTTCAGAGAGTCTAGTAAGCTTATGCTACCGGTGCTCAAGTTGTGTTTAAAATGGAAATACTGTAATAGTGATTTGTTGTCATTTCAGTGTAATGGCTCCTATTGGTCAAGGGAGGAGAAGGGAAAACTATAACAAATTACGCACATAATCTTGAAACTTACATTTAGTGAGCCATCTCCTCACTTTGACCACTAGCCCCTTGTACATGGTGAACACTACAACTCTGCCAGGTCTGCTCCAATGTATTTAATAATAAATTAGAATAGAGAAATCAGCATAGGTTATGGCAACAGTGGTTGTTGCTTATAAAATGTTGTTACTTAGTTCTACCTGAAAGTAAAATTATGAGCAGTTGTCATGCACATGCGGCTTTGCATTTATGTGAACTAGTGTATCTTTTATCATCTGCCTACATGGAAAGAAGGAGATAGGGCATAATAGCTTTCTACCTGCCTTTATTGTTCTATGGAGTAAAATCCTAGTCCCACTGTGGGTCACTATAGTTAAAGTCTGACATGGGTAATACACCTACCAACCTTATGAGGACCAGGTCTGTGCTCATGCCCAAAGCCACCCCTAATAAAGCTGTCAAAATAAAACCTTTCCATTTTATACAATATTCCCTCTTTATGTTAAAATTATTTATTTGTTTGTTTGTTTGTTTATTTATTTATTTATTTATTTATTGAGCTTATATGCCACCCCTTTAGACATAGTCTACTCTGGGCGGCTCACAGAACGCAGAATAAAAACAATATTGCGACGTCGGGGGAACAGCTGATCGGCGGTTCCAAAATGGCCGTCGGACGACCCAAAATGGTCGCGCGCAGCATTTTCGCGCCCTGCCCTCGCTTACCGAGGGCGCGATAATGGCTGCCACTATGGAGGAACATTGCTGAACGGTGAGTTTTGTGCCCATTTGTGTTTCCCCGTTCCGTTTAGCGATGTTTCCCCATAGCGAAGGTTAATCCAGAGCGGATTAACCTCGCTATGCGGGGCACCACTATAGATAAAGATAGAGAAAAAGAGAACGTTACGTAGTGCCCAGAGGGAAGGCTTGTCTATATACCCAGGTCTTGAGTTGGTTTTTGAAAGTGCCCATTGAGGGGGCCAAATGAATCTCGGGGGGGGGGAGCTTGTTCCAGAGCCTGGGAGCCACTGACGAGAGGCCCGGTGTCTTGTTTTTTTCTTTCCGGGCCTCCCTCGGTGTTAGGCTCCCCAGTCGCCCCTCCTGGCTAGATTGGGTGATACGAGTAGATCTAGGTGGGAGGAGGCATTCTGCCAAGTATTGAGGTCCTAAACCGTTTAGGGCTTTGTATGCAATCGTTAGAACTTTGAAATCAATGCGGGATCAAATGAACAGCCAGTGCAATGCGGCCTGAGTGGGAGTAATATGTTAATGTTTCCTCACCCCACTAAGAAGTCTGGCCACTGCAATCTGCACCATTTGGAGTTTCCGTATTAATCTCAAAGGTAGCCCCACGTAGAGCGCATTGCAGTGGTCTAATCTCGAGATTACGAGTGCATGGACCAAAGTGGTGAGTGCACCAATGTCAAGAAAGGGACCCAGCTGGGCATTGTTTACCAATCCTGTGCTGTTCTTAGGTGAGGTTACTAAGAAATCTCCTTGATGTCAGGTGTATTTTTGACAGTATAAAGGCTTTTAGATATTTTTTCATAGAACTGAGGAGAAATTGTGGCAGAAGCGTGAAGCCCTGTGGTGTTTTGTGCATTTAAAAAAATTACTACATGAGTTAAGTGCACCTTAACATTTCTTATTAAGAAACGTCACACGTTGTTCTTAGATCACTGCCCACTCTACTTTTCCCATGTTTTCCTACCACTCCTGTGCCAGCAAGTTTGCTTTGTGAGGTTCCTTGTGTAGTACATCAGTTAAGCTGTCCAAAAGGGGGCAATCGGACAGTGACAAGACACGCTCATGCGGTGGAAATGAATGTGGTGATGCATGAAGTGTAATCTGTGCAGCAACACATCAGAGACACCAATGGGTAATTCAGTAGTCCTTTGCATTGATTGATAGGCTTCACCGTGTAGTAGAACAGTTAGATCCTATAAAATTAGGACCAGAGTATATTTGAAAGGGGATAAACACTAGCCATCTAATAAACACAAATAAAGGGAGCTGGGGCTGGTTCATCATTAGTTCTTTATTTAGCTATTTATTTTCTCCCATGTCCTTAATGATTCTGGAGTCCTGTGAGAGCAGAAAAAAGAGAATTCGGGCAGGTCAGGATACAGCACATTTTCTTTCTTTTTTTTCCCTGAGAGATCTGATGGTTTAAAACTGATGTCATTACGAGGTTTAAATCAACTTTCTGCTTGCTTGAACATGGTCACCTGGGTATGGAGGTACAAGGACAAAAAAAGGTTGAGCAACTCTAGTTGCCTTTAAGCCAGCAAATACCTGAGGTTATGAAATCGAGTTCCACAAAGGGTAATCTGTCAACTGTCCCCACAACATACATTTTTTAAGCCAGTGTCTGCATTTCCTTTTATAATGAAGAAGATAACTTCTCCTAGGAAAAGGAAGGTGCCGCAAAGAAAAGTGTGAGCGCTCCAGCCTGTAATAATAATTGACAGTGAATGCTTAAATTATAGGCACCCTTTCTGGAACTGACAACTGTTGTAAAGGGTGGGAAGAACATTTAATAGTGGAAGTACATAGGTGGTCAAAACCTATCCTATTCACCTTGTTGCTTTTTTCAGTGTGTTTTTTGATGTGAAACGATACTGTACAATTTACAAAAATCACCAAAATTAATATAGTAATTTTGTCTAGTGATTTTACAATTGCCAATTGAACCAAACATTTAAAAAGTTTTGAAGACTCCTTCGCCACTTGTTTTGTATAAAATGAGCATGTATTTCACTGCAGCATACGTAATCATTCCTACTATGGCACTTGACAACATTGAACGATGCATTATGTATGCAACCAGCAGCAGTGATAAAACAAACTGATATCAAAAACTTTCCAGGCAACTAGACCTAGGCCTCTCGAGGTGTTTCTACAACAAATACACTTAATGGAAAATGTGTTCTATACTTGGTAGGTACCAAAAGAAGAAAAATGTTCTGATCCTAATGTCAGTGAAACCTGCTTCCAAAGAAGCATTTTTAGAGTTGGTATATTTATTGCGTTTCTACCTGTACTGCAGAAGTAAGAGAGCTATAAGTCTGTAGTCTCAGTTTGTGCACTTACCAAACTGCTGGCACAGAGAAATTAGAATGCTAATAATTATGAGCAGACTTTTAGAAGCCAGAATAAAAATGTGCTTCTCTGTGATACTGATGTGACTAGTATTCAAGTGTTGGTTGATTTGCTATGATGTTGTCTTTATTCCCACCCTTTAAACGACCCCATAAGCAGAGGATGATCATATGTAATAACCCTTTAGCGCTTATGAAATAATAACTATTTTTCAGTTGCCAACTAGATTTGCTGATGGAACTCGATCTTAAAACATGTGCGCACACAGACACACAAATACTAACACGATTAGTTTGTAAACTGTTCACAACAGTATTGTCATAATTTTTTAGACACTGATACTACTTAGGTTTCTGTACATCAACATTTTTTGTTGCCTTGTTCCACATGATATCTAATCTTGATCTATGTAGTCACCATACAGTTTTTCTAGCTGTTCTATAAAATAATGTACATGTTTATGTTGTACAGAAATAACAGTAATTAATTTTAGTCAATTACCCTTCTACAGTTGCTGAGAATAAACACTAGTGTGTATGTTGAAATGAATAATTCATCCCTTTTTTGCCTTTTTTATACTAAGGTACCTAAGATTTTTTTATTGTTGAAAAAAATAAGACAGCAACATAATATTAAAAATCTTAGGCGTATGTTTTTGAACAACAAATGATGCTGATGATACTAATAGCAACAATAGCCACAAAACATATTTCTCACACTGATATGAACTACAATTAAAAAATCACATTGACTCCTGTGTTCTGGTGTCAATATGTTCCTTTCAAGTCCCAAGTCTGTTCACTGTTGTTTCGACTGAATAAACAGTGGCAGGAGGGTCAGTCTGTTTCACAGGTTATGGTTAGTGTGCAGATCGTCCTGTCAAGGGTATGACTTCAAAATACATCCTACAGTGTCACTTTGCAAGGTGTTTGAAAATAATAGCTCCATTGCTACTAAACAGGACACCAGGTTGCGTCGTGACCTTTCTCTTTGCTTAAATTGCCTCAGAGGTTTAATTTCAGGGACAAGTAATAATTGAATATGTCTAATAACTAAATGTTCGTGTGCGACAAAATCCATCAAAATATAATTGACATCTGATTTTTCTGAAAGGAGGAGGAAATGGCTTTATAGCACTTATAACTTAAGACTATCCAATCACTTAAAGTATAAATTGAAGCATTGTTTAGAAGATGTACTAATTGCAGACACTTAAAGTTTTATTTTTTATTTTTGAAGCAACTCACAAGCAAAGACCAAATGTTTTTGTTAATGCTACTCTCAGAAAGGCGGGGAAGGTTATTGGTCTGTCGTGCAATAATTTACTCCTCTTTGATATGCAAACGATCCACGGTGAATATAAAAAAAATCCTATCAGACTCATTTCACAGTTCTTAACCACTTAGATTCTCTGGAGTCTATCGCCTCATTAGACCAGTGCTCTCCAAAGCTAGCATAATTAAAATCTTTAACAGTTTAGCAAAGTAAAGATGTTTGGCTGATCACGTTGAGATGATTATCTAGCCATTGTATTCTAAATGACAAAAATAAATTAAATTTAGACCTTGGCATTTTTTATTATGTGTTTCAAATGAATATAATGCATACTGCCTTTATTTTAATGCCTTAGGTTGGAAAGAGACAAGTCTCTTTTGGACATGGATGTATATTTTGAAAATATTTCTTTCTCAATTCTTAGCAAGGATTAGTAGCATGACATAAACCACAGAGTTTGTTGGCTCCCAGACTTTCAGTTCTTCAAAGGAAATTAATTTTTTGAAAATACTTTTGATTCTTGGTGGCATCCATACTTACTTAAACGCTTGCTAACACCACACCCATGTGCCAACCTGTAGTTGTATGAGGTTCTCGTGTTTTGTTCCCATAACTTTTGTATGCGACCAAATTAACTATGTAGTTTCGCAAAAAGATTAAGTTGATGCCATGTGTCACTGTGAGCTGTGTATTCTAGCAAAACTTTTATTTAGCCTGTTGATATTTTTACGTCTTGCTTTGATTGACCATAGATGATGCTCCTAAAATTTGTCTACTATTTTTGTTTTGATAAGAAACATTCTTTTAAAAAATATAAAGGTTTTTTTAATGTTTTCATTACACTTCCAATGGCTCATTAGCACTGATCAAGAAATGACGGTAATAATAATAGTGTTACTTGTATAGAAACTTGCAGGGGTTTTTTCCCCCATTAGACACATCCATCAATTAAGTGAGCAGTGCTAGAAACCAAAATTAATGAGAAAGATAGGTGTGTTAATGAAATAATCATAGTATAATCAATTTGACTGTTAAAATTCAGAAAGCATTTCATGAAGACAATGTGAATTCATAATTTATGTCTAAAAATGATTAATAAAAACTGTATTTAATAACAATACTATTTGTCATCATTTACAGTTTAAGCACAAAATTAGTCACATTGTGGTTCATGTTGTCATAATAACAGAGGTGAACAAATTTATTTTGAAGATTTTTCTTTCCTCGAAAGAGAGAGGTTAACATTTATCCATCCTTTTTCAGAAACACCATTTATTTATGCTATCCGTCTTAAGAATGCTTCTCATAATTGTTTTGCAATATAAATTGTGTTAGAAAAATCTAACACAGGTTTCTAGGTTAGAAGTTTACTTTCCAAAGAGTGTAGTCCTATCAATATTCATTCCTCAACATATTTTTTTCTACAAGAGAAGACTGAGCAAGAAATAAAGTTGTCCTATGCTAGAGATGACCAACAATCCTACTTGCTCAATCTCATTTACTCGAGTTGCAACTTTTCCTCATGTTAGCTAAAAATATTTGTGACATTTTGCTAGAATGAACCTGAGAGTAGCCCTATTGAGAGTCCATGTGCCTAGTTCTCCCCAGCAGGCTTCCAGAGGAGTGCTTAGCCTTTCCCCTCTCTGTTGTTACTTTCTTCTTGTGCAGAGCAATGTGTCTTTAGAGTAGAACTTCCCATTCACTTGGAGGGCCATGTACAGGTACTTCTCTTCCACAGACAGATTGCTTTATATGTGGAGAAAATTACAGCTAAGAGAAGAGTTGCTAAATTCTCCCATTGAAACATGTTGGAGAGAACCAGGTAAATAGGACAAATATGAATAAAGTGTGTGGAATACATAGTTTCTGCCTGTTGCGTTGCACTTTCAGGGATCTGCTAAGTTTATGCCTAGTGCAATAATAGTATCCTAAGATGGTGCGCTTTCCAACCCATTCAGACTTATGAGAAATCTGCTGGCTTTTCCCTTGTGCTCTCTAAAGAATGGATTTTATTTTCCTACAACATTCGCACTTAACAAAATATTGAGGCTAATGCTCTCATAGGATAGATGAATCAAATATCAATATCTGCTAAGTATATTCTGGTGATATTAATGAACACGGTGATTATTATTTGCATGAATGTGAAAGTGGCCAAGGAGAAATTGCTGACAGGTCCAACAACAGCACCAGGTGATATAGGATGTATTTCAGTGTGGCAGTGTTTCAGTGCTTCACTTATACCTGCCCTAGGCCTTCCATACTGGGTAGCTGGTCTGTAGGCTTCCAACCTAGTTTTCCATAATGCCATGGAATAACACTACACTGGAGTGTCCAGAGCATTAACTGGCACTAACTAGTTGTTTTGTAGGACTTATTTTATGATAAGAGGGATGGCCGTGTCAATGTGTAATTCGTTGAAGGAAAAGCAGCAGAAATCTTGTAGCAGCTTAAGTTTTATTTGGCATAGATGTTGGTTTGTTCAGGTATAAATATGTGCCTCCTGAGGCTACAGTGCAAGCATCTGAAGAAGTGGGCTATAGACCACAAAATTTTATGCTACATAAAACTTTAATCTTTCAGGCGCTACAAGATACTCTCTACAGTGTTGGAAATTGTTAGCCTTACATGTGAAAGTTAACCAAATTGAATGGGATGCATAATGACAAAGAGCAATGTAGTTATTTTCCTTCCCTGTATCTGACCTGTTAATAATTTTATTTTCACGTCTTCAAATACGTTTCCACAAAAAATGATGACTAGGAAAACATTTGGTTTTCGAGACACAGAGTAACCACATAAGTACATTGGGATTTCAAGGTTGTCCACCCCACCCTCAAACGTTCTGACTCCTCAATGGCAGATGGGTAACTGCCTAGACAGGCAGTCTGTCTAGACTCTACGTGGTTGAATGACAGCCATTATTAACACCACTGCATTACACTGGCAGATATACATGTGGACATGTGGTCCTTAAAAACTTAAGCATGTGCTCCTTAAAAATTTGAAATATACTTTCCACTTTAGGCTGTGTCTACTGACTTTGATTTTAATTACTGTTTGAAGGTGGCTAAATTAGCTGTTAAATGATTTTAATTATTCAATTTTTTTCAGGCATGATTCCAAGTGAACTCCAGCAACTCTGGAAAGAAGTAGCGAGTTCTCACACTGCAGAGGAAGCTGCAAACAGCAACCACAATAGCTTGGACCTGTCAACGTCATGTCTCTCTTCCTCAGCCTCTTCAAAGACCTCCTTAATAATAAACCCACATGCCTCAACAAATGGACAACTGTCAGTCCACACTCCTAAAAGGGAGAGGTAAGTGCTATTAAAACTAAATGCCATTCAGAGCTATGTGTTCTTTATATTTTGGTGTGAATAGTAAAATGGCAATCCTATTTGCTTGCTAAGATCCTGCTTTGCTAAGATCTCAACAAAGCAAACAGGTCATATATATGAGGCAAGCAGAAAAATTGAACAACAATGGTTTCCTATAATTTGCTCCAGATCCTCATGATATTTATCAGGAAAATTCAGAACAAAGGGGTTTTCAGGTTTGAATCTGCTAGTTCTACAACTAGTGTTGTTTTGGGAGGGTTCCGACTTTGTTGGTACTTACATGTGATAGTAACCTTAGGTAAGAGAAAAACTGGCACAGCAGGTGTGTTCTATACTTATGTGCATGATGTATAAATTTGTGGACCTATGAATATACACTTGATGTTTATAAACTGAAAGCTTACATTTTCTGTTGTTGCATTCATATTAGCACAGAGGCCAAAAATTCGGGGTTGTACTTCTGTTGGACCTCATAACTTCTACCAGAATTGGCAACCCCATTTCTGTCTGCAACCTCCCCTCTTAAGCCTCCAAAATTACCTTAAGGTGTCCTGTAAAAGTAACTTTTGAGAATACCTCAGAAGGTTATTTAGTATACTAGTAAAGTAATTTTGAACCAATTATTATGTTACTCTTGAAATATTAGTTATATATTAGTTATATTAAATAAGTAATTGTCAGCATCTATGTATAATTTCGTATGTCTAAACTTTGATTTCAGTAATACATTTGGTTGGTCATATAAGGTCATGTGCAGTTGTGCGGATTCTTAATCTATTAGCCAGATAATGCTGAGTAGAGGTGATGTTGCATTCCTGTGAATGTGAGGTAAAGGTCTTGCCATTACGCGTGTTCCGTTACACGAGTTCCTAACCTTCTCCCTTGCCTTCTTTAGATTTTTTTTCCTTTTCCATCTTATAGAATTTTTAATTGTGTACAAATTCCTTTTTATTTATATAGTGTTCCTGTATTTTGTTTTTTGTGGTGTAAACCGCCTAGAGTGGTCAAAATTGACCAGATAGGCGGGGTATGGATAGATAGATAGATAGATAGATAGATAGATAGATAGATAGATAGATAGATAGATAGATAGATAGATAGATAGATAGATAGATAGATAGATAGATAGATAGATAGATAGATACACTTGTGAACAAACAGTACCTACCACCATACAAGTGGCATCTTTTCACAGCCCCAATATCCCATCCCCACGAATATGTCAAGCCATTTCGCCAGAGGTATAATACCTGCTGGATTGAAAATTGTGCTTTTGTTGCAGTTTATGTACCAAAAGTTGTTTGATTAACTTTTTGCGGGGTAGAGATAGTTTAAAAAAAAAAAAACCACCAAGAAGCACAACAGGGTAAAATGAAATGAAATAAAATAAAATAAAAGGTCATATCAGCCCCATTTTCACACAACAATAGGCCAGCACTTCTAGGCTTGCCATTAACAAGTTACAGGTCATGCATACATCACATTCACTCCCTCTTGGCTCCTCTGTCCACAGGAATAGCTAACTAATTGGCACCTGAATGTTTAGCGTGTTTTCCAAACAAGGGCTTCTGGCCAAACTTGCCTCTGACAAGCCAGGATCACAAACTACATTTTGATCTTGATTTACATTTCCTGGCTTGCTTGAAAGAGGTAGGCCTGCAGCCTTGCTTCCAGTGGTATGCTGAGCTTTCAGTTCCTGACTAATTGATCCTCTTCTGCGAGTTGCAGAAGTCAAGCAATCAGCACGCCACTCATGAACGGTACTCTTGAATTATCCATAATTCTGGTTTATCACTGCATGCAAATGCAAGTCATGAAGTTATTTTGCTTAAGAGAATGACCCAGACTCTGAACCAGAGTAGGACAGGTTAAGTGTTTAAGTTTTACACCAAAATGTATATCCCATGAATTTAAAATGTATCTTGTGTGAAAATTTAAAAAAGCAAAGTATCCTGCTTACATATTGCGCCATAGCACTAAAAACACTCTCTAGTCAGTTTACAATTTTAATTATGTAGACTACACATCCCCACCACCACCACCACCACCACCAGGCTGGTTACTCAATTTACCAACCTCAGAAAGCTGGAAGGCATCTCAAGCCAGCTACCTGGGATTCAACAGAGGTTGTGAGCAGAGTTTTGGCTGCAGTACTGCAGTTCAACCACTGTGCTGTGAGGCTGTTTCTATTCAGTTATTTGACCTTATTTAAAAACTATGAAAAATGCAGTACTCTGAGAAAATTAAATACAGGGTTATAACGAGTGTCATTCCTGCTGATGATAGTCTCTTTAATACAGCATTCCCACACCATTTCCTACACTGTTCTGAAGGGTCTTCCAGGCTTTTGGAACAGATTTTGAGGTGAACAAGAACTGCATAGGGGGAAGAGAACTGGTAAAAAATTCCCTCCCTTGCCATTCTTCAGACTACAACTTCCCCTTAGTAAAGGAGCCATTTGTCAGCTGAGGGAATTCATTGGGCATAACCCGTGTTTCCCACTGGTTGTCTCTTTGGTGTCCCTTTTGTGAACTTTCTTTGCCAGGCAATTGGGGCTACCCCTTCCCTACTTCCTTTGTTTGAACTGTAGTTTTCTCTGTGACGACAAGGCGAGGCCAGGTGTGTTCAAGAACTTCTTGGTTGTTGTTTTGTTTCTTGCGTCATATGGAATACTGTTGTAAAACGTATTCTGAATTTCACAAATGTTGGGTCAATGGGACTTGCTGTTTCCAGAAGTAACGGCTTAAGGAGCCCTTCTGCTTTTATTGAGTCCAGGTGCCAATAATTGGAGTCCAGGCCATAATCCTTCAGGACCCATTGAAGAAGTCGAAAGTGTCAATACGTAGCTTTATTACTTTGAAACAATACAGAGTAGTAACCCAGAAAGCATTTAACTGTTTTTATGTACTACCTTCACAGCCTCTTTGTAGGTGAGGAAAGGTTCTTTTTCCCTAGTGAAGGCATTTGAAAGAATGCTGTAAGGCAGGCATATAAGCACATCTTGTGCCTTTCTTCCATGAAGAAAACAAAGCTGTCATGTATGGATATAAGATACTTAGGAACATTTTTTTTTAAATTTTAGATATTATCATATAGAGTGTCTGTTGCTTAGGCAAGAAGGACTTGGTCCTGTTTTTGTTGGTGTACATTTGTGCATGTCTGTCAAATGAAATATGTTTGCTGTTGTACCAGAATACAGGGTTGTTATGAAGTGTGAGATATACTTGAAACTATTTTGGCTTCTTCTGACATATAGCGAAAAGAGAGAGAGAAAGTCATAATTCACTGTGTATGTGGGTTCCATTTAAATGAGGAAAGGCTACAGAGTAGAATAAACATCCACTATAAAAATGGACAGCTTTTCGCTGCCATCTTCAACACAGTTATGTTTACTTATACTCTCTGCCCACCTATCCATCTTTTAACAAAACTCTGTGGCTGAAACAGTACGCCCCCCCACCTCTTGGCATAGGTAGAATGAAGACATTGGGATTGCTTGCTTACTTACTTACTTACTTACTTACTTACTTACTTACTTACTTACTTACTTACTTACTTACTTACTTACTTACTTACTTACTTACTTACTTACTTACTTACTTACTTACTTACTTACTTACTTACTTACTTATTTATATGCCGCCCACTCTACCCAGAGGTCTCTGGGCGGCTTACAACAATTAAAATTCAATACAATAAGAGATAAAATGATTAAAATACAATTAAAATACAATTAAAATTGCCATCAGGACCCACAGTTGATGTTATTTCAATTAAAAGCCTTCTGGAACAGGAAGGTTTTGACCTGGCGCTGAAATGTCATCAACGTCAGCGCCAGACGAATTTCAGTCAGGAGGGCATTCCATAGTCTGGGGGCAGCAGCCGAGAAGGCCCTTTGTCTACAAGCCATCCCTCTTACCTCCTTGAGGGATGGCTCTTTCAAAAGGGCTCCCTGGCTAGATCTTAACTGCCAGGTAGGCTCATATGGAAGGAGGCGGTCCTTCAAGTATCCAGGGCCCAAGCCGTTTAGGGCTTTATACGTCAGAACAAGCACTTTGAATTGGGCCCGGGCAGCAACTGGTAACCAATGTAACTTATACAGAATTGGCTTGATGTGCTCTCTAGCGGATTAGTTCATTTGTTTTTGTTAGAAGGCAGTTCTTGATATGTGGGGCTGGTTAAAAAAACTTGACTGTGGTGTTTGTCTTCATGTCTTGGATGATGCATGTCTTCTAAGCTGTCATTTGTGTAATACCATAACACAAATGATGAAAGCCAATCTCTAATTTACCAAAGATGAATGTGCTTCACAAAAGGTGAGCAGAGCATATTGGTGTAGAAGGTAGAGAAGGAATAAGATAATTTGATATGGCTTGTTTTTCTTGTCATAGCCTTTTCTCCACCCCACCTGCATTCATTTCAAGGCATGTACAGTGTTCACCTATGCATGCTATTTGCGCTAGAATCGAGAATATCTCTTTGCAGGAGGTGTTTAGAGGAATGTCACATTAAGACAGCATTTGGAGAGGGAGGGCACTGTGCTAGTGAAGGTTTTGATTGTAGACGTGGACTATGTAGATATACAGTAGACTATGAAAATGGCAGAAGTTTGGAATGGCTGCCTTTGTTGGCCTTCTGGAGCATTCCTGTGTACTTATTCGGTGCAGGTTGTTGTGACTAAGCTGCAGAATTGATATGCAAATATTAACAATTCCTTGGATTTGCTTTTAGTGGACTCTTCCTTACCTTGATGCTGTATCTGCACCTTATTATGATACACAGTTGTTATTTGCAGGGAATCAATGAACCCAATCTATGTCCAAAAAAACAAAACAAAATCTAAATCAGTATTCATCTGAAACAGGATTTTTAGGGGTGAATGTTGAAACTCATCAAAATACTGCTTCTTAGATTTTACTTAAACTGTTCTTCCTTTTAAAAAGGAATATCCAACAAATGCACCACCACACTATAGTGGTTTAAAATTAGCTTAGAAAGAACACTTGAAAACAAACTCTGGCACAGTTCTGTTCTGTTAGGCTCAACCTCTAATGAAATTCATAAATGTGCACTACTATATCATTGATTATAGTACTCAGTAGAATGATTCTTAAAAATCCTTTTCAGATCCATCAAAATGTAAAAAGATGGATGGATCAGAGTTAAAGAGGGCATGGGCTCTCGGTTGTTTCCCTTTTCTTTGGTGTATTTAAGGTTGGCACTATCAATTTGCAACAGTGTGATTGAATTACCTCTTTGTACCTAAGCACAGGCAAGTATATACTGAAGAATGCCGACTGAAGCACTTAAGGTTTTGTTGCTGTCTTGTCAGGCAGTGTGGTGCCTGCCTCTATGTCATATGATACATAAAACCCCTCTGTGTATAGATGTTCTTCTTAGTATGGGTTGGGGGAGGGACACCTGCTTGTACTCCTGAGTATCCAGGACAGCATATGAACAGTACAAAGAAAAAGCTCTAGGGTATCAGGTGCGTGGATGTTTGAAGTGAGCAGAATAATTCCATTTTATGTCTAAAATGTCCAGGTTGAGGTGGGAATGAAACAAACTACTGTAGAATTCAAGTCAGGTTTCCAGCATGTGAAGCTCGCCTGAACAAAGCACTGGAAGATATTTAAGGATCAGAAGCTGATTTTTGCTGTCATTATGAAATGTATACAAGCAGTTACTTCTTAAGGTCCTGGGTAGGGGTGGCAGTAGCATGAATTTACATTTAATAATATTTCATTTCTCATTTGGTATTTCGTTAATTCATTCAGGACTTCAAAAATTAAATTTTAATAAATAATTTTATAGCACATTAGAAGGTGGTATATAAATTATATTTAAAGGAATTCCTTTGTGCTGTGTCAAAGTGAAAACTTTGTCCTGCTATGGACAATGGTTAGGAAATTCAGAAGAGGGAAGGGGAGTGAAAAAGTGGGAAGTTAAGGAGAGATGTTTTTGTATTGCAGTGGAAAGAGTACAAATTACTCAGCATTAAAAATGACAACTATGAAGAAACTGACTGGAATACCCCCAGTATTGCTGCTTATGATCATTTCTGCCCCTTAAGAAGAGGCTTATTTCTGTCGGAACCATAAGTAGGAATTTTGATGTTGAGGGCAAGCATCGGTTTTAATGTAATACAATATATAATTGAGCTTATCAAATACAGTATATAAATACATTGCATTGATTTTCCATGCTGTCCAGCCTAGAGGTCTGGTCTGTGAAGCCCGGGGTAGACATGATGTTCATCAGAGGAAGCTTGGCCATCCCATAGTCCAGGTAGACATTCCGTGCTTCTGGATATTGTCTCCTTTTCCTACATGTCCAGAATAAAGGGCTGTCCTAACTTTGACCTGGACCTAGGCTTCTCTCTGGATGCCTTTTACTGCCTCCTTTGATGATGGTTTTGTCTTCCATGCCTTTTCCTGTCGTTGTAGACTAAGCCCTGTAGTAGATGGAGGAAGATGGTCAGCGTACCAGGTCTTGTTGAGGCAATGGAGATTGGTTCTCTCTGGCCCAGTCTCTGAAGGCTTGGTAGGAGTGCTTTTGCTGTGTGGCTGAGAAAGGGGAATGGCTTTTAGATTGTAATATTGTAACCGTCACCACACAGCTTTCATCACTCTCCTATTATTTTGTTTTTGCTTTAAATTTAACGCCATAGTTTATGATTGGGGGGTGACTGTATTTTAATATGTTGTAAACAGCTGAGGACAGTGGTTTTTCACTGAATAGGCAGGTAAGTAAGTAACTAACTAACTAACTAGCTAACTAACCTCCCAACCTTCCTTCCTTCCTTCCTTCTGGATATTTAGACATGGTGGGCTACACTTTATTGTGGTACTTCATCTTCACTCTAGTCTAGAGGGTGTCCTATGTGCTGTTTAATATCCATCTGAAACAGCAAGGAAAGCTCGCTCAGGGATTTGAGGTTGAATGTCTTCATCTGCTGATACCTAGTTCTGTTCCTCCTAACTACATATCTGACTCCAGAACTGATACATTGAGATATATAAACTGTACAAGGCAGTCCTATTCAGGAAGAATTCCAGTTGTTAAGTAAGGTTGTTGCCTATTTTGAATGGGGTTGAACTCCCACTAAAATAATCAAGTTTATAACCTGCAGAATGTTCCAAACCTGCTTAAAATAGAAGCCGTGACTTGGAGTTCCTTTGTTATGCATAGGCTGCAGTACCAGCTTTTTCTGTTTTTCTGTACAAATGGACATATTGCTGTTAAACTGCTTGTTGATCGCTTTTTGAATTTTAATAATGAGGATGAATCAGCTGATGTTTAGGACCAAAGATTTCCGTGGTTTGGGCATGATTAAAGAGAAGGCTCTTTCTTATGCTTCTGCCAAGCATTCCTCAAATTTGAGACAGAATTCATGTGAGACTAGAATATTTTAGATACACCAGTCTCTAACACACTGGATGGAGAAGTTGACTAGGTGAATGAGAAAAGAGGGAAACTACCCACTAAATGTTGGCTTTTTTTTTTTTTGCATCATTCCCTTTATTTCTGATTTCGTGTACCACTACAATTTGTGTCAAGTATCAGCAGACTTATATCTAAGGGAGAACTCCTCCCCACACACACCTAGCTCATTGTGGACTCTTGTCTTTGTGACTGTCATGGATTGGAATGAAATACATATGGTGGAAAGCATGTCTGGCTGGCTAGAGCTCTGAAGAGGACCTCTTGGCATCACTGCATTTATTGCATGTACCTTTCTGCTCCTGAATTTATTGATTACAGGACTCTTGCTGGGTTTTGATGTAGTTAGTGAAGTCAACTGAATAGCTGTTTCCTTCACTTTCCCCCTTTACCATCTTGTCCCGAATAGTGATATGAGTGACAAGTATTTATTTATTTATTTATTTGATTTGATTTGATTTGATTTGATTTGATTTGATTTGATTTGATTTGATTTGATTTGTATCCTGCCCATCTGGTCTGGTCGACCACTCTGGGCGGCTTCCAATAAATATTTAAAATAAAACATAAAGATGACAGACAATCAGAGCACATCCAATAATAAGCAAATAAGGAAAGGAAAGAACGAGGAAAAAGAAAAAGTTGAGTATTAACTGGAGGGAAGGCCTGAACATATAACCATGTTTTTAACTGACTCTTGAAAGTGCCCAGCGTGGGGGCCGCACAAATCGCCGGAGGAAGGTTATTCCAGAGGCGAGGAGCCACCGCCGAGAAGGCCGATTTCGTGTCCTTTCCATCCGGGCCTCCCTTGGCGTTAGGCTCCTCAGCCTCACCTCCTGGCTCGTGCAGGTGATCCGGGTATGTGAACTTTCATTTTAATTCTAGCTACCAAGTGGCTCTTGTTTTGTAACATTAATTACTATGATGCAAAGATACAATTCTATTGTGTGGTGCATTTCAAAAAGGTTAAAAATGTTTTTGGAACATAGCTGCTTCTTATTAAATAAATCTCTCAGTGACCTGTGTGTGTTTGGCTGATTTCTGCATCTTTTTCATTAATATAAATGGATGGAAGGAAGGATTCAATATAACACATAAGCAAGCAATATGATTTCTTTGACTTTCTGTTTCATATGTAATCTGAAAGTATTGGCCAAAATCCTGTTGTACAACTCTTCATGCATAAAGACTGATGACATAATCAATCATGAACTTTCATCTGTAGTTTAAACTTTCCAATGCACTCCCCCCCCTCAGGTTCTCAAGGGATCCCTAGGGATCTTTTCCATCCTTGAGAAGCTTTTGGGGGCCTTGAGATGGGGAACCTTTAATATCTGAAAGCTGCAGCCACTCATCTCAATCCCATAATTCATATACTCAGTACACCCCCATAGGCAAAATGTTCAGTCAGGTTAGCATTAAAAAGGAACTGTGTGTTGTAATTAAGGTCCATTTGTGTATACAGAGCTACTGTCGGCTTTTTCTCTGACAAAATTTAGAGTGACATTCTAATCTACACCCTCAGATGTGAAATCTGAAAATTGCTACCGCTGAATTGGTAAAGGTATCACCCACTCTTGTCTTCATTCTATGCTTCCTGATAGTTTTGAAGTTGGTTTATTTGTCCTTTTTATATAGGAGTTTAAAGATGGAGCAGAGGAAGAGCAGGCAGAGTAACAGCAGTAATATTTTTGTTTCTTTATATGTATATATATGTATTATTTCCTTTCTTCATCATCATAACAACATCTTTTTTGTCTTCCTGTTGTGCTCAAATCAAATTTCAGAACATTGTAGCATGGAGAATTGTTTAGCACAAATTCTTTAAGAAACTTGCAAGTAAAGTCCTTGCTTTCAGTCTTGTTTTCAATATGACTTTTCAGTAGTGAGGAAGAGAAGGAACAGGGACAAGAAGTGAATGTGAATAAATGCAATTTGATATACTTGGGGTTTGTTTCAATAGGAAATGAGATCTGAAGTGATTGACTGAACATGTAACTTTCTAGGATAAATTTGAAAAAAAGATTCTAAATGTTTTGAATGCAGTGTGGGTCAGATATCACATTAAGTGTGCCTCTTATTAAGTAAATAAAAATAAAAATCTGTGTCTGCTGTTCTGTGTACTCTGAGAGAAAGCTGGATATCATTTCTCAGGGAGAAAATCTTAAGTGTTACTGTTTCCATTCCCCCCCCCCACGCATACATACATACTTTAAATCTACCATGTGTCCTCTCCTTCCACACTGTACCCGAGTTTCAAGTTTTGTAAGTAATGGCAGTGGCGGCGGCAGCTCTGGGGCTTAGCGTACAGCAATCTGTTAAGGAGATAAATAATCTGCTTTGGCATGACACTCCTACTTTCCTCTTTAATTTGTCTTTCACAAGGAAAATTATAATTAAATCATTCAGGGTAAATCCCTGAGTACAGAGAGGGGGAAAACATACTTTGGTAAAGATTGCCAGTGGAGACCAACTTCCCTGTTGTGCTGTGTGGAGACATTTATCAATATTCAACACTGTTAAAGGAGCACATTTTTGTGCAATTTGTGAGACGGATGCCAAAGCTGAAATCATGGCTTGTTAAGAATCTTTTCCCAGTGTGGCCATGGGCATTCAGCATCGTTAGTGTTCTGCTGTGACTGCACGTCCCCATCTTTGGATTTTCTTTAGACAATTTAATAATGTTTATTGTGCAACTATACATACATATTGTATACATTCACTCAGTATGATAAACCTAGCTCAGCCATTTCTGCCTCAGGGGAAATGCTTAGCTATAGATACTTGCATGCATTGAAAATAAGCAATAAGTGAATCTATTAACTGCTTTGCAAACCTTGCATCTAATCTGTGTTTGGTTCTCTGCAACAGAAGTACCTAACTGCAATGAAAAGGTAAATAAGCCTTACTCCATTAAAAGAAAAAAATATTATTTTCCCTTCAAATTTAGGGAATCTTTACGTTGACAGACAGTGTCTACATGATTCTGTAGCTGAAATCCTGTTCCACAAGTTATAACTCATAACTTGCTCGGTGTTATCATCTGTTGCCATGTCACGTCCATTTTTGGGGCATGAAAAGATTCTCCCTCTTTCAGGTTCTAGGGCTCCCTAGACTTTCAACCTGGGGAAGTCTTTGGCAGTTGTGGAACAGTCTTTAGTCCCTGAAAATTGCTGCCACTGGGCCTTGCCCCCAATCAAGATTTCAGCCAATATATAATTTGAAAGACATACCGTATTTTTCACTCCATAAGACGCACCAAATTTTTAGGAGAAGAAAACAGGGAAAAATTAATCTGTTTTCTTCTAAAAATTTGATGAGCCTTATGGAGAGGTCCGTCTTATGGAACACACCCTAGCCCCCTCTGGCCCCATGGGGGGGTGGGGGGAGCCTCCAAAGGGTCGTAGGGTGTGTTCCAGGACCCTTTGGAGGCTCACCCTGACCCCCCATGGGGCCAGAGGGGGTGAAATCACCACCTTCAGGGACTCTTCTGAAGCTTCCCAAGCCTCAAAAGGGTTCTGGAAGCTGGCGATTTCACCCCTGCTGGCCCCATGGGGGGTGGAGGGAACCTCCCAAGCGTCCTGGAAGGCAGACTTTGACCCTTGGGAGGCTCCCCCCACCCCACCCCCCGCGGGGCCAGAAGGAGCGAAATCGCCACCTGCAGGGACACTCTTGAGTTTCCCAAGTCTCAAAAGAGTCCCAGAAGGTGGTCATTTCACCCCCTCTGGCCTGGTGGGGGGGCAGGGTGAGCCTCCAAAGGGTCCTAGGGTGTGTTCCAGGACCCTTTAGAGACTCACCCTGCCTCCCGGGGGTTAGAGGGGGCAAAATCGCCACCTTCTGGGACTCTTCTGAAGCTTCCTAAGCCTCAAAAGAGCCCCAGAACGTGGTGATTTTGCCCGTGCTGGCCCTGTGGGGGGAGCGTCACAAGGGTCCTGGAAGGCTCACTCGGACCCTTGCGACGCTTCCCCCACCCCCCCATGGGGCCGGCGCGGGTGAAATCACCAGCTTCCAGGACCTTTTGTGAGGCTTGAAAGGCTCAGAAAAGGTCCTGGAAGCTGGTGATTTTGCCACCGCTGGCCCCGTGGGGGGTGGGGGGAGCCCCACAAGGGTCCTGGAAGGCTCACTCGGACCCTTGGGAGGCTCCTCCCAGGGGCCAGTGGGGGCAAAATCGCCACCTTCGCTCCATAAGACGCACAGACTCCCCCCACTTTTGGGGGGGAGTGCGTCTTATGGAGCAAAAAATACGGTAGTTAAATTAAAATGGGCCATGATAATCAAAAGTCAGAGTTTATGGGTGGAACTCATGATGAGAAAACATCCTACACAGAATGCTTAGCTTTTCATTTTCAGGTTCTCAAAGTATATTTTCCTCTAAGGATTCAAAACAGAAAAGAAATCAGAAGGGGCATGAGGCAAATTGCAAATCTTCTGAACTGTAGAGCACAAGGTGGTTCCTTTCAGGTGCTAAGGAGTCCACGCACTCATCTGTTCCATGGCTCCCCAAAAGCTATTCCAGGCTGAATGGGAGCCCTACAGATCCTGGAAAGTAGTTAATAGATTCATTTATTGGTAAGGGGGAAGAAGCTTTTAAGCTCTCCCCCCCCCCCATGACTGCAGGTTGGCCAGAGAAGATGATGCCACACAATTACGAGTAATAGCTTGCAGAACAGGATTTCAGCCTTTAAGTGGCATACTCATTGATACTAAAGGTAAAACTGATAGAAAAGCACAAGTTCTAGTGAAGATACATTGAGGCAATGAATTCAGTGTTATCCTATTAAGGGCATATTTGCTATTTTGCTGAAGTAAACCAGATTTCATGGTAGTTGATTGAATGAATATTTTGCTTGGATATGCTTTTCTGGACCATATCTTGACATTTTTCAAATAGAGTCTTATAAAAAAAAGTGGAGGCTGTAATGCCGTTGCACTTACTTGTACATGTTAATTTCTGGAATGTCTTTGCACCTTCTGCAACACTGGCTTGACTAAAAATATCATGGGGGAAAATATAGGTTATCTTAAAATGTTCTGGAACTTAATGCCTTGCCTGTTGTATAAACAGAATGGGTCGGTCTTTCTCTGTGTCACTTCACAGGTGGGGGCTATATGCAGAAGGTGTAAGCCTGGTCCCTAGGTTTGAAAGCAGATTTTGAGTACGTCCCAGAAAGGTTTAATGTGGAGCTGGCGAGTAAATTTACTGGTATTTGTTTGAAAAGTTCTATAAAGGAATTAACTAGAGCTGCTATTTTGGAGGTGTACTAGGATCATGTCATCATCATCTTAATTTATATCCTCTTTCATGAGTTATGAACAGAATATTAAGCACACTAAGTACCAATAGCCACAGTATTGATATATGAGGCAGAAAGGGCCTATAGGTGGCATTTGTAAGATGATCCAAACACATTCCTTGTCATATGCTTGCAGTACATCATCCTAACAGGCAATAGATAGTTTTTCTGGGCTCTAAAAAACCTAGTCTCCTCCATGTACCCTACTGGTTTGCATAAACCTCAGCTTTTTCTCTCTCTTTTTTAAATGAGGGGGCGCACAAGCATAAGAACCATGGCATGAGAGCCACATGCAGTAAACAAGAAAAAGGGGGTTCAGTTACTAATTGGAAAGTTTTAAGAGTCAATGCCAGTAAGTAGTGGTATAGGCAGATTTCTCGGCAAGTTAGCTCAGAAAAGAGCAGTGGGGCCATATTTAAAGCATGCTTTAAAGCAAAGGCAGGTTTTAAAAGTCTAATCCATTTTATTGGATTGAATTCTGATGAGAGGAAGAATTAAAAAGTTACTCCTTCCACAAGTTTCCCCTCCTTGGTCATGACAGCTAATATACAACTTTGGTCCATTAGTCTGCATGGAGAAAAGAAATGTGTCATTTCTTTGTCAAAATGTTTGTAGATCGTGCATAAAGTCTCAGTACAAAGTCTACAGCAGTCCTCTATGCTTTCCTTATAAGAAGCACAGCACATGTACTCAGCAAGCACAGAATGACTGAACGATGGTTATAAAAGATGAATACAACCTATCAACCGCTTCTGATTCTTTTAAAAAACTGTACAAGGCAGCAACAATTGCAATTTTAAGTAATGCACACTAATTGTGCAGGTTAAATGTTTTATAGAAGGCATACAATCTTGGCAAGATACACAGTTTGTATAAAATAATTGAGTGGGTATCACAATAAAATGTGTTGTGTTCTCACAGGGCAGGGGGGAAGGTGTTGCTATGCCTTGCCTTCACCTGTGAAAACCGGAGAAGCAATGATTTGCATCCCTAGTGCAAATACATGTTGACTGTTAGAAACAGCAACAAATTTCACAAGAAAATCTATCTGTGCTTTATAGGATTACAGAACTGTATTTAAATGTGTATATCATGAAAAACTATTGATCGTTCAGAAAGAAACAGCTGTCTGTGACATATGATTGTCCTGATAAGTAATTTGTACTGTGGATAAGAAGCTACTGTTAAAGAGAAGAAAAATAAAAGTGGCTTCCTGTAGACAGTGATGTCACAAAAGGTTATATTTTATCTCCCCATCTGTTCAAGCAGAACATATCATACAGAAAACTGGATTAGATTCAAATGAAGGAGGAGTAAAAAATTGGGGTTTGTGGATGACATCTTATTACTGGCAGAAAGTAGTAATATGACTTGAAACAACTACTGATGAAACAATTGCTGATGAAGGTGGAGAAAAAAAGTAGGATTGCAACTGAATATTAAGCTGAAAAATCATGGTTACAGAAGAATTACATAACTTTAATCTTGGCAATGAAGAAATTGAAATTTTTAAAGGTTTTCTATATCTCCATCATTCTAAGTGGAGGCTGCAGCTAAGAAACAGAAGATGACTTGGAAGAGCAGCTGTAAAGGAACCTGAAAGATCCTCAAATGTAAATATATGACATTGGAGACCAACGGCAAAGTCATTTATATTGGCATATTCCCAATAACTGTAAACCTGTGAAAGCTAGACAGTAAAGAAAGCTGACAGGAAGGAAAATTATTCACTTGAAGTATGTTGAAGGAGAGTTTTACAGACATGAAGCACCAGAAAGACAAGTAGGTTCCAGATCAAATCAAGTCTCAAATATCTTTGGAAGCAAAAATGACAGAACTGGAGTTATTGTACTTTGGGCATATTATGAAAAGGCAAGACACCAAAAAAGACGGTAATGTTGGGAAGAGCCGAAAGCAACATGAAAAGAGGATAGCCAAATAGGAGATGGATATACTGAATAAAGTCACAGCCTCGAGTTGAGCAGGACCTTGTTTTGTTTTAATTATGTTTTTGTTTGTGGCTGTATCCGTTAAAACCCAAAGCATAGCTGGCTTTGGGAAATGTAGAAGTCCTCATTACAATTATTTGTATTTCTAATAATCTGAAGACCTGTTTTATAATATCGCTTAATTTCCTCCAGTTTTCTTTTAAAATTACAATCATGTCTCTGAAGAACTCCCAAGAAATTAATTATAGTTTACTCCCATAAGTCCTGAAAAATTGTTATGCTTCAATTCTCCCCATCTCCTTCACCCTCCTCCCACCTTGCATCTCCAGGTGATATTAAACTCACTGATATTGCAATACCTTTTTACAACACATGGGTGTTTGGTAGATGTGTATGTTAAGCTTGTCACTTCATAGTTCTCAAGAATCTGACCTGACACTGAAGAACTTCTGAACCAGAATGGTTCGCTGGTTTCTGGTCAGATGTAATTATGATCAGAGATACCATTTTCTAAACGCTAAGTGCAAAGCAGTATATCCAAAGGCAGTGTAAGTAAATTGGGTGAGTTTTGGCAGATGCCGAACAGAACTTTTCCAAATTTTAGCATATGTATTGTTTTATGCTTCCATCTGGCCAACAGATCTCTTTGTGCTTTGTATATTGCCACCCTTTTCTTGCCACTAAGATACATACTGTACATGTGTCTCTAATATAACTTGGTGGTGTTTTTACATATTGTTCACTGATGGCTTGCTGCTGTTGTAGCTACAAGTTCTGCTGACTTCTCTAGTCAGAGATGTAAGATGGCATAGTGATCCAAGCACATGGAGTCAGATTATATGATTTGCCATCCTATCCCATCACTAAATTTCACAGGCTTAATCTACACAAGCTTATACACTTGCATGACACTTCGGTTCCAACTGGAGATTCTTAAGCTTGTGTTTGATGCCCCCCCCTTCAATTAAATCAGTTGGACATTAAAGTGTTTAACTTTGGCTGGACTATGGACAGAAAAGAAAAGGATTCCAACAGTATGGGAAGTAATATTTCTTTTATCTTTGTTTGCATGTGAGCAATTCCTCCCCCGCCCCCCAAGAGCAGGGCAGCCAGAAGAACAGACAAACCTTTAAATCTGGATTGAGGATGAGTAATAGCAATTGTACAAATGTCAGGAAGTAGGGGAAGTAGTTTAAACACGACTCAAGGATATAATTTGCTTTTATAAAGGCAAACTGTTTAGCTTCAGAGCCGTGTTCTACTTTAGGATGCTATTTTGCCCTGGGTAAACCCCCAATGATTTTTAAAGAGAGGATTGCTGACATATCTGAGAGTCAGCCACACTGAACTCAGTTAGACATAGTACTCAGGAACATGTATAAGATTGTGCTGTAATTTATAAAATGCAGTGTAAACCAGATCCATGGTACTGAGAATTGTTTTTCTTTTGAATAAGATAGTATCACTTTTCTCAGAGGCTATAATGCTAATATGTACAGTTTAAATACACATTCAGTTGTAAGCAACCCAGAGTAGTGTACATACACACACACACACACACACACACACACACGCACGCATGCATGCATGCATGCATGCATTCCATACATAATAAAATATTCATTCTTTCATGTGCTGTTCTTCGTTTTTCTTTTATTTCCCAAAATGAGAGCCAGTTAGTCCTCTTTCTAATATTTTAGGAAAAGTGCTGCCATCCCACTTCTCTTAAATGGTGGTTGGTCACTGAGAAGTATAAAATGGGATGGAATTATTTGAAAGAGAATGCATTATCTTTGTATAGCCCATAATCATATGGGCTTCAGTTATTAAGAATGAGCCTCTGCTTACTTAAGCAATGTAAAGACTTTAATAATATCCTTCCCCAAAGAGGCACAGCGTACAGTTCACTGTGGTGATCACTGAGTTATTAAGAACTGCCACTAAACAAGACCAAAAATTGGTAACTGTTTACTACCAATAGCCACTGAAAATGTGATGTCTGTACATCAGTGCTTTTTACTGGATGAAAGGAGTGGCACATGGAACAGAAAAGCAATTTGTGCATCGTAACATATATTCTCTTTAGAGCAATGGGAACAAGACCACAAAAGGAAAAAAAGGCTTATACATGTTGCAGTGTTGTCTTTCCCAGGCTGGTGTAAACAAAGGACAGAACTGCTCCTTTGGGAAAGTGCCTGAGGAACAGAGATGCTTGCTGGAACATTTCTTTTAATCTAATTTTCAACGTGTGTCTGTTCAAATATGCATTTAAAGATAATATTCTGATGGCTCTTTAAATGCCATTTCAAATCCAGTGCACAATTTTTCCACAGCACAGGTGGTGCTAATATAGGACAGTCCCCTAGGCACTTGTCGCCAAGAGTTGTACAGCTTGTTCAGTGTCTGCGTCCATATGGCAATCTGTCCCATTCACAGAAAGACATTGTCGCTGTGCCTGTGGGTGCTGAGGTCAATGTAGTGTGAAAAGTAAAATTTAACTCTCAGCAACCTATGTTATGCACTTTGTTTTATTAGGCTGTGTGTGTAGTTCCTAAATCACCAATTCCTGCATTTTTCACCTCTTTTGCCGTTTATCTCAGTTCATTTTTGTTTGCGTTCATGCCTAATACTGCACAATTAACTCGGCTGGTGCAATTATTTTATTTTGTAATATACCAGTTTACAGTTCCCTGGCATGTAGTCTCCAGACATACCTCTGGATTTTTCAGGTAAACAATAGGATTATCACTCATTCACATGGCTGCTCAGTTTTATCTATAAAGCTGAATGTATTGAGTACTTCTAACAGTGTAACATGGCTAATATGAGGAGGGGGGCTAAACATGTTTTTCTTGCTTTCTTTACCTTTTAGGGTTATTTATTTGTCATTTTTACTTTTGCCCTTTTACTTTTCACCACATCCCAGATGGTGTGAATGTCTGTGTTACTCAGAGTTACAGTATTACTGCTGTTTGTGTCTTTAACCCATCAGTAGTCTTACACAGATATTGTGTCCATTCAGAAAAAAAACGGGTGAAAAAACTGTCCGAAACAAATTTAGTCTTTGTTTTAATTATGAAGGAGAAAAAGGTTCTATCTCGTATTTGTCAGATACACCCAATAGTAAAAGTTGTCTAGTGATACATAAAACATTTAAATATAAAAAATACAAGTAATTGTGTAGAATAAGGACAGATAAATAATGAATGTAGTGCACCAAAATAAGGACAGAGTTTCCTTATTTATATTCAAGTATGAAACCAATTGTGATTTCTACAAACTTGTAGATTATATCTTGATTACAAATCTTAAAAGCCTTCATGGGATGCAGTACAGATCTAACTGCAGAGCGTATGAAACACACAGTCAAAGGGATTTCTTAATTAAGACTATGAAGGATTTATGTGGTAAAAAAATCCAAGAAAATATTTAAAATTTTACGGAACAGCAAATCTAGATTATTGCTCCTATATTGCGTACTTCCATGATTATGCCAAATGTTGTTCTACAGTTGTATGATTATTTGTTATTTTATTTGGATAAATACAAACAAATAAAAGGCACAGCACCTGCAATAGCATATGATATTTACACTACCTGCATGATTCAGCTGGTTTTCACGAGGAAACAGAAAGTCTTCTGTCCTGTGGAATTTGATTGCTTTTTATAATGTGTAAATGAAGGAAAGCATGTCACACACCTGTTTGGATGGAGTTGCTTTGCTATTAATTTTCTCCTTACCCTTTTGTTGTTGCACTTCTAGAGGACAGCAAATTACTGGCTACTTTGCAGAACAAGTTCAAAATAAGAGAAGTAGTGTATCTTTCCTGTGCTGATGTGATTGTTGCTGTCGCAAAATGGCAGAACTTCCACAATCAGAGCAATAGGTATTAATTTCTCTTTAATTATCGCCATGGTCTATCAGGCATCCTGCTGTACAATTTCTCTTCCCCCCCCCCGAACTTTTATAGGATTGCTTTATAAGCCCCATTGGATAGATCTTATACAACTGTGTGGATTGCTACCTGTTTGACCATGCAGTGCATGTATGCATGAGGAATTTTTTTGTGTGTGTTGCTGTTCCTTTGTTGCTCTCTGAAGAGTTGGCATTTAAAACAACAGTAGGAAACCTTGTCTAGGCGATTATTTTGTGCAGCTCTCAAGTTCAATATAATATAAAGCAAGCATTTTATTTGAGGAATACGTATACCACAAAATTAAACAGAATTACTCATTTACTTAAACTTAGGCATGTGCTTTCCCCCCTGTTTTTAAGGATCATGTTGAACTAGGGCCAGAGTTTTGCTCTCGCTCTCGCTCTCGCTCTCTCACTCGCTCGCTCGCTCACTCTCTCTGCCCTCAAAATGAATCATATATTCAAGAACATACGGCATTTCTGTGTTAAAGATCAGTAAGAAAAATAGGCAAAATGTTAGTTTAATTAGAATAAAGTGATCCTAAGATACTGAATCAATCCAACTTTGTCTGAATAAATTAGAGAACTGTGCAGAGAGGAATAAAATGAGATTTAACAAGGATAATAGAGTGTGGTTCTGATAGGAGGTTGAAAATCAAAATATATGTCTAAAATGAAACATCAGCTGCAAGAAGCAACCATATGAGGAGAGGATATGAGAAACTGCAGACTTATTTTTTAAAAGTCTAATTGTAATATTTTTAATCAGCTTCTTGTACATTTCAAAAGTTGTTCTTTCATTGTAAAATAAAGAGCACCAGTGACACCAGTTAGGATGCAGAAAACAAACCTGAAGGAAGGATGGAAAAATACTGCTACAGATATTGAAGAGAGAAGCTAGTATGATGAAGGGTTTGAAGGGAATAGGCTATGAGCAAAGATTAAAGGGAATTAAATATCTAGAGCCTAGGAAAATAGAGGCTGTGGGGAGGCTACAAGGATAGTATGTAAATACATGAAGCAATACTAAAAAGAGAAGGAAGGAGAAATTGTTAGGAAAAAACGTTAGGAAGAACAACCTTCAGAACACGGCCAAAGAGCCTGAAAAACCCAGATCAACCAGAAATTGTTCTCATTAGGAGTGAAATTACTAGAAAATGCTGGTCTTTAAATTCTACCTGTAGAGGTATTTTAATGTGCTTTCCATTCTGGCTGCCCAGGTACCAAATTGATATAAAAATAGAAATTATTGTAGATTAAAAACAATTAGATGGGTGGTGGAGTCTCGAACCAAAACTGGTGTTGTAATTTGGATCAGTTGGTGGACATCGGTCTGCCTAGGTGGCACAGAAATGCCTTTGTGAACCTGAAAAAAATAGCTGCAATATTAGGAGCTAATCGTTTTGCTAATGTTATGGTTTCTTTGGTGGTATGGATGGCCTAGTTTTGTGATCATTTCAGGGCCAAACTATGCATTTAACATCACCTGTGTAGTGTCATGCCTGTCTATATGTGATGTTAAATGCATAGTGAGGCATTGCATATATATTTTTAAAAGCTCTAAATATCCCCTGCTTGACATTCCAGCATGGTAGAGAACTGCTGTTTGACATGGGAGGGGAACTTGCTTTGGCACCGTGACAACTTGCCTCGAGTGCCAAATAGCAGTTTTGGGGAGGTGATTTTTGTGCAGATGGCAGCAGAGTAAGAAATTGACCCTCTCCTTTCCTTAGTCTTTTAGTTTATTGTTCATAGTTGTCTGAAAAGTTGCATGCAACATTGAACAAGGTCTTTAACATCCCCTGTAGTTTAACCCTGAGCTGTTTTAGCACTGGGGTGTTTGGTTGTTGTTGTTTTTTAATTGTATGGCATGCATTGCTACTTGTGAAGTAAAACAAAAAGCAATCAGTGCTGAAATTAATGTTTTGGTAAGTCAGCTTTACTATGGTTGGTGCTCCCAGTTGAGAACAGGTATCTGTCTGTCTGTCTGTCTGTCTGTCTGTCTGTCTGTCTGTCTGTCTGTCCGTCCGTCCGTCCGTCCGTCCGTCCGTCCGTCCGTCCGTCCGTCCATTTATTTATTTATTTATTTATTTATTTATTTATTTATTTATTTATTTATTTATTTATTTATTTATTTATTTATTTATTTATTTATTTATTTATTTATTATATGTGTATCCCACCTTTCTCCCTGAAAGGACCCAAGGCAGCTGATAGGGACATGATTCCTCAGTTATTGTGTGTTTGATACATCACAGATTTTCCCATTCTGAACAAGAACAGCTATCGCAACATTTCAAGTTTAAGAAGAGGTAGCCGTGTTAGTCTGTGCTCCCATATCAGACCAAATGCAACAAAAAAACAAAAAACAAACAATAAAAAAGAAGACAAAAACACTGAGTCATCTCAAAGACTAGCTGACTAGCTTTTAATGTGAGTTTTCAGGAACACATCTGAGGAAGCAACATTTCAAGGCAACCTATTGAAAAAAATGGTAAACTACTGTGTATTTTTTTTTTACTTTTCATGCAAGAGCAGGAAAAGACCAGCATGAAATGAAATGCCATAATAAGCCTGCCTACGGTGCCAAAGCACTGCAGTCCTCATTTCTTGTAGTAAGCAGATTCTGTGCATCCCAGTACAGGAAGATACAATTAATTGCTGTTAACAAGTTAGTCTGAAATCCTGATGTGCAGTTGCACAAATAGCATAACTATTGAAAGTGAATTATCATTGGTGACAAAATCTCTTGGTCATTTATCTGTTGCACACTGAATCACACAATATAGGGCGCAGTAATGAAGGCCTATGGAGATTTATAAACTTATATCAATTTTCATTTAAAGGTTATACCACTTGTGTAATTGCACAACAGGATTTCAGCTGATGTTCTCTATCCACATTCACTCTGGTGTAGTTGATTTGAAGACAAGAAGATTTCTCGCTCACTTCTTAGTCAGGATGCTGCTATTCTAGCCAGAAAAGCTACCCTTGAACTTGTATTAGTTTCTTTCCCTGTGTGAAATATGGTTACAGGCAGTATGTAAACTGGGAAATACCCAAATCTCTTACCATGTTATTAGTTCCATTCAGATTTGCAAAAATGCTGTGCTATTTGGAAGATAGCACTAGTTGATGCAGCCCAGAGCGGGAAAGGTATGTGTATCTCAGGGGTAGTTTCTTCCACTCTTCTTTGGGCCACATCATAATCCAAAGCAAATTCTGAAGCGTCCAAATATCTGTGTCCAGTTCTGTAGAAGCCTTTTTGCTCCTTCCTCACAAAGCAAGGTATAAGGGGGAGGTGTAGAAAATGCCCATTCCTGGAGGCTTCTGTGGGTAGAAATGTATGGGTTTTGCTCATTTCCCCCTCTCCAGTGCAGATCAGATACCTGGCACAGGTGGGAGAGAACAGGGGTTGCAAAACCAGCTCTGGAGTCACACACTATAACTGGTAACAGAAAGTGATGGTGGTAATGAAAGTGTAACAGTTTGTCTCGGAGTATAGTTGTGCCTCCCTGGAAAAGACCCTGATGTTGGGAAAGAGTGAAGGCAAAAGGAGAAGGGGATGACAGAGGACGAGATGGCTGGACAGTGTCATCGAAGCTACCAACATGAATTTGGCCCAACTCCAGGAGGCAGTGGAAGACAGGAGGGCCTGGCGTGTTCTGGTCCATGGGGTCACGAAGAGTCGGACATGACTTAACGACTAAACAACAACAAAATAGTTGTGCCATTAGGGTTGTAGGATAATATCTGCTAATGCATATCTGCTTGGAACAGAGTTCAGGGTTGTTTTTATGCAATTCTAAAAAGATACACTTTTCCCACTGAATGGGAAAAGTATATCTTTTCATACTCTATAAATTATAGAGCACATGATTTGTGAGTCGTTGACATGCAATGAGATGGGCCCTAATAATGGCATCTCTTTCAGTCACTTTGGAGCAAAAGTGCACTTACAGCACAGTTCTAGTATAGGAGATGGCTTTGGCTGTGCTCTCAGACATGCTGAAAAGTGTTGTTTGCCATTGTTTGCCTACTTGAATAACCATGCCTTCAGTGACCTCAAGGTTAGACTACAATAATAAATTATATGTAAAACTGGAAAGCTGTTCAGAAGTTTCAACTGGCACAGAATAGGGACTTGCCTGCTGACTAGGAAGAGTGATTAGGATCGTGTTGCACTAACAGTGCAATGATTTTCCTTGACTCTTGGTAGCCTTAGAGTTATCTGTTCAGGATGCAAACTGCTAACCTCCATGCCTTTGAAGAGTTTGTGCACATAACACTTGAGTCTGCACTTATTATGTCTCATTGCAGTGTCGGAAACATGATGGCACATGAGTCAAAGCAGGTGTCTTTGTGTGGGTATGATTCACAAGGAGCTCACCCAGTACAAAAGTCAATTTCTTTAGAAGTTCGGGGCCACTTCAGACATGACTGTTTTCCAACCCTGAAGTACCACTTGTGTAGGAAGAACAACCTATCCGACAATATATAATTGCATATCTACTTCACAACTGTTGTATTGACAGTGCAGTACAATAGCTGAAGAATCATGAACGTCGTTTAGGAATACACAACTTGAGTTCTGAAATGCAAACCTTTTCTATTGTCCAGACTACCCAGAAGAGGCAAAAGGATCCTATTAATTTGTTCCTCATGTGTATATATGGAGTGGAATTTTTATTACTGACTCTTATCTAGGGCATGTAATTTGTTCCCTTAAAAATATAGATACTTAAATTGAAATTGATGGTTTACGCCATTCTTTAAAAGCCACCAGATTCTACACTAAAAAGCAAGGTCCATGATTCATAGCATGGTCACAGCTGTGCAGAATTCTGTATGCACACATATATAGATCTCAGGGGATGTTTTCCTAAAATTGGCTAAGTCTATTAGTATTTTTTAAGGATTTTAAAAAATACAAATTTAAAGGTGTGTGTTACATTCACAGTGTTGCTTTATTTACAAGTTAACACAAATAACAGTACTTTGTTGTTGCTCTTTTTTGTGTTTGTTGACTGCGATGGAAAATGTTTGCTGAGCCTGCCAGATAAAAGAACAAAAACCACTGACCTAGCTACAAATTTTTCATTGATCCTAATGGGGTGTTAACATCAGTGCCTGGTTTCCTACTCTTCTGTTCAGCACTGCAAAGTTGATTGATAAGACAACAAAAAACTGTATTAAATCATTCAATTTTAAGAACAGCTGGGTGTGATATAACATCAGTTATAAATGCCCCCTTGTGAAACATGCCCTGAAATAGACCTTCTGCTCTTATGATGGAACTGAATTGTAGACATAAGTGGATTGTTGTTATTCCAAGTATGTGCTCTCTCTCTCTCTCTCTCTCTCTCTCTCTCTCTCTCTCACACACACACACACACACACACACACACACACACACACACACACACACACACACACACACTCACTCACTCACTCACTCACTCACTCACTCATCTACATGTGAGTCTCTCACTTAAAGTCCATTTCTTGAATGACAACCTTATTTTCTTGATAGGATCATAGACAAATAGCTTTTTAAATGTGTGACTTTGGGTGATTCATATTTGGATATTAAAGAGGGAGTAAAACCTGTGGCATAAATCATTGTTAAGGTGCTTTTTCTTTAAGTCATATTTCTCTCTTGATAGTAAGATATAGTTGATTCAATAAACCTATTTTATTATGTTTCATAATGTGCATCTGTAGTCAGTGTTAAAAAAATCTTTTGAGATTCTGTTACTACTTCAAGACACTTAGTTATTCTTGTTATTCTCTTACTTACTACTCTACCTCTAGCATTCTGCTTGAACCGAGAAAGTGGCTGTGTGTGCTTTATTGGTCATGCTTTAATAAAGTTGAACAATCCTCAGGCTAAAGGGGCCACATTGTCTCACACACACCTGAATCCACTGTGAGCTGCACTCTTCCTTGTTTTTCAAACAACACTTCCAAGGAGGCTTCTGGGCCTTCAAAGTACCTTCTGACTATTTCTAGTTTGTGTAGATGGCATTCCATGCCAGCTGAAACTGTGGTAACGCCAGTTGCACAATCGTTCCTGTTGAGTAGACTCCGAAGGCCTCCATTTGTGTGTTCTAGTGACTTAGATCCGCCACTGTGCCGCTAAAAGCTATCCCAGTCCAAAATAGCAGTAAAACTAGTACAAATCATAGCAAAACATTGTATCTGTTTTCTATAAATAATTAGTCTATTATGACATGGCCAGGTTCTGCCGGAGTCAATTGTTCTAGACAGGCCAGGCAGCTGAGGGGCCTAACACTAAGGGAGGTCTGGAAGGAAAAAACAAGGAACTGGGCCTTCTCCGCAGTGGCCCCTCACCTCTGGAACAACCTGCCCATGGAGATCCACCAGGCTCCCTCTCTGGGTGTATTCAGAAGAAAAGTTAAGACCTGGCTATTTGGGCAGGCTTTTCCTCCTGCCATACCTTAAATTCACATTTTACCATCTTGGATTTATAGTATTTATTTATATATTTTTTTTACTGTTTTTAAATTTGTAATGCCGCCCAGAGTAGACCTTTGGTAGAAGTCCAATTAGATAGATAGGTAGATAGGTAGGTAGGTAGATTGATTGATTGATTGATTGATTGATTGATTGATTGATTGATTGATTGATTGATTGATTGATTGATTCAGAGTTCTTGGATTATGGAGCTTGAGTGAAAATGGAGGGTCATCAACACAACATTCAACCTAAAGTTATTTTGTTATCTTTGCAGTTGCCAAACAATACAGATATGACTTCCATTTACATGCATATGTATACTCCACTCTTATGGGGGCTCAGAGCAGCATATTTGGTTCTTCTGTCCCTCCACATTTCACATTTCTTCTCACAACAGTGATGTGTAATAGATTAAATTGAATAACTAACATTGGTCCAAGACTCAAGTGGGGATTTGAAACCTTGCTTTTCTTCATAGAATCATAGAAAAGTGAAGTTAGAAGGGGCCTCCAAGGCCATCAAGTCCAACCCTCGCTGAGTGCACGAATACAATCAAAGCATATCTGCCAAGTGATTATCTAAGTTTTTCTTGAATGCCTCCCATGTTGGAGCACTCACCAACTCCCAAGGTAACTGGTTCCACTTTCGTAGTACTCTAACAGTTAGGAAAGCTTTCGTGGCTGGGATCCGATGGTTGTTGTAGCTTTTTCAGGCTGTTTGGCTGTGTTCCAAAGTTCAGAATCTTCAGAACACAGCCAAACAGCCCAAAAAACCTACAACAACCAGTTAGGAAGTTGTTCTTGATATTCAGCTGAAATCTGGCTTCCTTTAACTTGAGCCCATTGTTGCATCTCTTGCACTCTGGAATGATCGAGAACAGATCCTGCTCCTCTGTAATGACAGCCTGTCAAATATTTGAAAAGTGCTATCATATCACCCCTCAGTCTTCTTTTCTCCAGGAAATTTCCAATTCTTTCAGCCTTTTCTCATAAGGCTTGGTTTCCAGCCTCCTGATCATCCTTGTCGCCCTCCACTGAACTTGTTCCAATTTGTTAGCATCCTTCTTGAAGTGTGGTGTCCAGAACTGGACACAAGACTCAAGGTAAAGCCTAACCAGTGCTGTATAGATGGGGACTAGCACCTCACGGGATTTGGAAACTATACTTCTATTAATGAAGCCTAAAATAGCACTTGCCTGTTTTGGTGCCACATACTGTTGGCTCATATTTAGCTTGTGATCTTCGACAATTCCAAGATCCTTCTCACTCATAGTTTTGCTGAGCCAGGTATCCTCCATCTTGTAACTGTGCAATTGGTTTTTTTCCCGAGGTGCAGTACTTTGCACTTATCCTTGTTGAATTTCATTTTGTTGTTTTCGGGCCAGTGCTCCATCCTATCAGGTGATTTTGAATTTCGTTTCTGTCTTCTAGGGTATTGGCTATTCCGCTATTCTTGTTCCAAGTCGAGCATTCTTTCCACTCCACCTGCTCTCTCAGTCTGCTTTCCCAAGGCAAATAAATTATAAGCTAGTCTTCATGCCAGCCTATACAGTAAATTTTTAATTGACTGTTTTGTTGTTTATTTGTCTTACGCCCATTTGCTGTATTTCACTATTTTAGGGCTTTTAAAAAATATATTTGTTATTCAGCCTAAGATTCATATTAAAGGCAGGATATAAATATATTGAAGATTCCTGATTTCTTTGATCTGGATGGTCTCTCTACCTACCCATATCACAGCAATTCCACATTGCTACTGTATTCATAGGATTCCCAGTGTAGTGTGTTGAATATAGTAACAGACTAGGACTCTGGAGAATAGAGTTCTATTCCCCGCTCGGTCATGGAAACTCACTGGGAGAGTGGAACCGGTAAAACCACTCCTTAAATATCTCACTTACCTTGAAATCCCTATTAGGGTCGCTATAGATCAGTTTTGACTTTACAGCACAGAACACATACACTGTATTTATAGTTGTGGTAGCCAATGTGTCACCATTCACTTCTGAGTGATAGGTGCCACATTTTTTGTGTCCAGCATGTGCTGTGGCATTTTTTCTATCTCAAAGATTTTATCACAAGTAATGAATTCTGTATTAACGCTGTTGTCTGGTACATAGCAAAAAGTTCAGTTCCATATCTTTGTTGCAATAAGATACAAAATATGTTAGGCTTATATTTGGTGGACAGCAACATGTTGGCATATGAATAGGTAATGTTCTACCAGAATTGATAGCTATAAAATATCATATTGTTTGTTTTGTTGATAACTGAAAGTAGTAATGTATATCTAGACAATAATTGCCTATTCATTGCAACATATTTATGTTTCTTGAATTCAGAAGAAACAAATCTAAATTTCTGAAACCATCTGCAGTTCATATGTCTAGGATACACATTTTTAATGGTTTTGTTCTGCAGATTGTAACATCCAAGGTACACCATTCACTTTCTTTAAAAAAATCTTTCTGCAAAAATATGAATGTGACCAAGAATCATCATCAAATTATCATCAAGATAACCTCGGCATTTTGTTTTTATAAAAGTCATTTAAGGCTATAGGAATTGTCAGGAATATATTGCTTAAATTTTCAAGTAGAAGTTGAGTAAAGATATTTCAAGACATGGTTCATCAGTTAACGCAACAGATACATTTCCCTGAGCACCTCATGGCCTGGATCAAAGCATCTCATGACTTGGATCAGTGCAGCCAAATCATTATGTATTGATTGGAATCCTGCTAGAGGCTTAACCCTTCCAAGTTCAGCAGGATTTCCCTACCACCCTTAAAAACCTTGATCTAGAAAATGATTATGTTGCCACAAAATATAAAGGTTAATGATGCCTGCTAATCCACTGAAATGGCATAATCCTTGTGTTGTTATTTCTTCTTATAATAAACTTTATACCTGGGAACAACTTACACCTGTCAGTGTATTGTTAAAGTACAATCATATGGAGATGTGAAGAGCTTTTTGTTTTTCCTTTTTCTTATGAAATCATTTCTGATAATAATTCAAGGTGCTATGAATTTACAATGCTTAAGCAGTTTTCCAGCCCAATGGTAAATGTATACTGTTCAAATGTATTTTTTATATCATGTAGGAAATCAAGCTATACTGTCAAACGTTCTCAACATTCACTTCCTATGTTTATTTCAGTGCTTTACAAAACTTCTAATTAATTAATCGGAAACACACAAGCTGTCAGGTTGCAATCCCTGCAAGGCTTGTGACTGTTCTGTTGTAAAGCTCAAAGGAGGGCTTCATAAAACAAAACAACTTGTTTGTTGCTGGTATTTCATTTTATTTATATATTATACCTGTATGTTTTGCTTTCAGCGCCTACAGAAAGGCGAATCCATTCTAAGCACCACATTATAATGCTTTCCATCTTTTTTTTCTTCATTTTTTTCAGTTTATCCCACGAAGAGCACTCTCATAGCCATCCACTTTATGGGCACGGAGTATGCAAATGGCCAGGCTGTGAAGCGGTATGCGAAGATTTCCAGTCATTTCTGAAGTAAGACTAATTCTTTGGCATTTCATTTTTTTTCATTAAGCGTGATCCTGCTTTAGGTTGAGCTGAAATACCTCCTGCTATCTGTGCCTTATCTTTGGAGGTGTCCATGGTAAATCAACATTCTACCAGAGCCCTGTTGTCCTCAATCATGCCAGTGAAGAAGGACGTTTAGGAGTGGGTGCCAAAGAATGCCATCCAACACAGTTTGAACAATTATTGAATTTAGCTCTGCTCCATGTATGGATCTCATCCAGGGCTTGGGCTTTAAAAAACCATATGTAATAATGTAGGTACATCATTACATATGTTTTTAACACCTCTTCATTCTATCATAGAAGCTTAAGCAGCCAAGTCATAATTTAATCTCTTTTTTATTTAATTGATTTTTGTAACGTTACCTTCCTTTTATCGAACATAGACTGGCAAAATTTCATGCAAAATTAATTTGTGTCAGATAAGTAATTAATGAGCAAAGTCAACACCACTAAAATTAAAATCTAATTCTATTAATTGAGCCCTGATAGGTTGATGCAGACCTCAAGGAAGGCAATTTTGCTATGCAAAAGTTGCTTTACTAACTGGTTTGTGCTACATGTAAAAGGGTCCAAGGACATAAACGTTATATAGATTATGCTGGTTCTACCAGTATGTTTTCTAATTTACCAGTTAAAATATGACCATACTGTACATCTGTCACTACATGTAGACATCCTTTTCAGTTAATTTCATTGTCACTTGTCTTACACCGTATAAAACTGACAGCCAAAATTCTGTTGCAGAATTGCACTGGTGGAAGGGTAGTGGTGTAACTTACAGTAGTAAATTGCCACTTGGATTCCTCATTGTATGCCATTCTGGAATTCATATGGCAACTCAGTAATTATCAGCAATTAGCTGCGAGTTAAACCATTTACCTCCTGTCAGCAGAATTCCTCAATAGGATTTTGTCTATTAATAGAGAACCATTCCATGCCTCCTTGATGTATCTGAACCTGCTTCATATAAACCCATCAGACATAACATTTGAATTGAATCCTAAATTTATTTGTTAAGCCCAACTAGAATACGCTTCTTCAACAGTGGAAACTTGGTAAGGCAGTGCTTACAATAAAATCCATTGATCCAATCAGTCTGCTTTGGTTGAGGTTAACAATTGGATTTAGGCCATGGTTTACATGTTAATGATCTGATTATGGGGTGGTTGGTGGGGTATTGCATAAGGGATCATGTATCCTATTTTTGTCATTAAATTATATGCACTGTAGAGCATTTGGATTGCTTTCAGTTCATTGGACAGTGTACACACATAAAGGATTTCTCTCTTGAACCATCCCTGGTAGGTTTTTATGCTTGTTAATCCTGAGATTGTGTAGCTCAGTCCAAAACCATTCGTACCAAAGCTCAAAACTTTTAGACTTCCACAGATTACAAACCTGATGGTGATTGTGATCTGAGCATTGCTCACACAGTTGTCCTTACTGAGAATTCTATTATAGTGTATATTGACTTCCTGAGTCCTTTGCAAATTTTCATGCAGTGCGCATTCAGAACTGTTCCAGTTTAGTTCAAGTGAGAAGCTTTGACTTGGCAGGTTTTGGACTTCAGATTTATTTTGCTTTGCTTGTTTACCCAACTTAGAGCTTGCTATATATCAGCTCACACTGAGCATTCCTTTACTGATTCTTCTGTTGACAAAGTAAAGAAGTTACTGTGACCATTGTGTGTGTTCTTGTCTGGCACCACAGGGGAGGAGACAGTGTAGACTTCCTGTTCAGTGTGCCTTGTCATAAGCGCAACCTACTGAATGTTATCAGAAATACATGGCATGTTGTCTTTGACCTTCCTACCTATCACCTCATGTCTGGCTAACCTATTACATAAGTGTGTTCTGAGCTGGAGGCACAGAGCATATTTATAATGCACTCAAATGTCCCTGATGACAGAAATTTGAAGCTCCAGCACTGACTACCTATCCATTTATTTTTATGTAACAGTGGGAAATGCAAGGACCATGCATAAATTTACAAAGATATTCATACCATGGTGTGTAATGACACTTGCAGGGAGAGTGTTGAGATCTAAACTGTGGTCATTGGAAGTTTGCTTTCCTTTCAAGAAGGAAAAAGAAGAGGTAGTAGATCCAAAACAGGAGTTTGACGTGCTCTTCTTTAATTATTTGTAGTGTTTTTCCCATGGTGAAAGTCTTTGGTTTTATAGGTAAACTCTGTACAAATAATAATCCCAGTTGTTTTTTGCTCACAATTAACAGTATGGAGTTTATTGGTATCACCCAATACATAGTCTGTTGTATACATTCATTTCACTATTTCTTTCTAAACAGGTAGCAATTTTATGCAAGGGTCTACTGGGTTCCTTCTTCCTTTAGTTAGTCACTTACTGGTGTTCATATGATTTTAGCATCAGAGTTACCAGGAAGTGATTCTGCTAAATCTTATGAAGCCAGTCCAACATAGAATGACCTGGTGACATAAAAATAAAAACAGTCAACTGCTATTATTATGAAAAAATTTGTCTTTTATATATATAGAGAGAGAATAGCAAGGCAGGCAGAATTGTATGTTCCCTCTAAAAAAATCATATTTTATCCTATTTAATATGGAAAGGAAGGTGTGGGGTGTAGAGATGCCACCTATATACCCTGTTCCTTTTAAAAACAAATGCTATTCTTAGTCACACAGAATTAAGAATAGTTTATATTTCTAACATTTTGATACTGTCTTCACAAACTGGTGAATGTCTCCATTTGCTGAATAACAGAATGAGAATGCTTTAGTATGTGAGAGACAAAAGACTCCATCGCCTGATTGGGGCAGAACAGCTGCCGCTGCTGTATTTCAGTCTTGAATTCTTCCCATGCGTGCAATCTTGCCATGACGTATAAGGTGCTAAAGGTAGGTTATATGTTTTTAGAAGGATATATGCAGAGAAAATTACTATAGGTATAAGGAGCAATGTTGGCCAGATAGCTCAGTGAATTAGTTATCTGGCAGTGGAGCCAGACGTTGGGAGATTGATGCACCTGTGCCTTCAGAGAAAAGACCCAGCCTGAGTGGCCTTTGGCAAACTGTACAGTCCCAGGACACACCCAGAAGAAGTGAATGGTAAACTACTCGATGTAGAAAACCCTGGAAAGGGTTTCCATAAGTCAGAATAGACTTGATAGCACATGAGTATAATATTATAATGAGCAAAACTGGGTGAATTGCAGTCAGATGCAATACCAGACTGTAAAGGGTGGGGATCAAGAGTTAAGTTTACCACTATGTCTCCTGGTAGCCAGCAGAAGGAGGGAATAGGAGATCACTATTTTAGACCTAGGAACGCTGGGAAAGGTCACCATAAGTCAGAATCGGTTTGACAGCAGATAATTATTGTTATATAATGACCAGCACAAGGACGTATACTACTCCAGAGGTTCATGGGCATCTTGAAATAACAATTTCCATTATTACTTATTTCTTGTATTTCTAACCCTACACTAGTATTTCTTCCACCCTCTGTATGCTTGTACTAAAACCACATCCACCTAGTGCCATACCCACTCACACTCTTTATCTGTTTTGGATTTTGACCCATGTGCACAAAGGAAGTACAGTGGTGCCCCGCTTGACGACGATAATGCGTTCCAGCAAAATCGCTGTTAAGCGAAATCGTTGTCAAGCAAAAAAAATCCCCATTGGAATGCACTGAAAACTGGTCAGTGCGTTCCAGTGGGGGAAAATACCTCATTGTCCAGCGAATATTGCCTATAGAGAACCGCTGATCAGCTGTTCTATTTTGTTGTAATGTGAAGTTTCCGTCCAGAAAGCAGCCATTTTGAGAAGGGAGGGAAGCCATTTTGCGGAGGGAAGCCATTTTGCAGAGCCTGAAAAAACATCATTTTGCAAACAGTTTGCGAAGCAGGCTCCTAATCAACATAAAGCGGATTTCCCTCATTGGAACCATCGTTTTGTGATCGCAATAGCAATTGCAAAAATGTTATCATCAAGTGATTTCGACATCATGCAGGGTAAGCGTCTAGCAGGGCACCACTGTATAATACTAAACTTTGTAAAGCCGAACCATGGCTCAGTTTTTTGCCTGGACCTGTACCAGCTTACACGCCATGATCTGAGAGCCTGCCAAGCTAGGTTATTAAATCGTGGTTTGAATATGATATTCCATTTTTTTCTCTATAATTACTGAAATCTTACATTATGTCTGATTTGATCAATTATCAACAAACTAGTTAAGACTCTTCATTTACCAGAAAAGGCCGTTAAATGACAGAGACCAAAATTAATGTTCGGAGCTTCGTGATGAGCAGATGAAAAATAGAAACAGGCAGGCAGCTCTGATATAGTTTGTCTACTATACATCTGGAAACTATATTGTTGTATGTGTTGATCATTATGTGTACTATAAGTTATACAGTACTATGGAGTGATATCTGAATTGAGAACTACCAGAGGTATGAAGAACAAAAAAGTAACAAATGCCTCCAAAATTCATAATTTTTGTTGGTTTAACAACCTCATCAATTTTGATTTTCTCTACTTTACAAGACACCTTCATGAGGAATTTCCAAACCTTGTGAGATTCCTCACTTGCACGCATGAGCAAGCCCAAGGAATGCTAGAGGAGGGTTTTTCCCCCCTAGGCAAGGTCTCTGTAACTTGCCCTAACTTTCTCTGCACAAATCTATCCTTCCTCATGGGAGAGTAAAGAGCACACAAAGACTTAGCACAGAACAATTGGCTGAAGGTTAAACAAGACACAGTCAGCCCTTCCGCTGCTCCTGTTCCTCCCAAGTCCAGGCAACACAGTAGCAGCTATATCATTTTTAAACATCTGTGTTAAAGTATTTTTTTTAATTGAAGGATTGTATTGCACAATTCTGTTTAATTCGCACAAAATCATTCTTGTTCACTCTTTTCTCCTCTAGAGAAGATAAAATATACTTTAAAAGGGAATATGCTTGCTTTTTCTTGTCCTCATGTACAAGAACAAGACAAGCAACAATTTGCATCCCCTAGCTGGGAGTATTCTTTGCTTCCCAGCTGTGTGGCTGTTTTGCGAGGTGTAGCTCATGGCCCAGTTTAGCTCCATGTATCCCATTATGGTATTCAGAGAATCCTCAGCATAACATGGTCTAACAGTGTCTCTCATTTTCTGATGCACTTACTGTTTTTCCTAGCAAACTGCAGAGAAATGTAAGGGCCCAGCATGCCTCTGTGTGGGAGATTACAAATTGTTGTTGAAGAAACTTCCTTCCTCATGAGGGGAGATACTCAATTCAAAGAAAAGAAACTTATTGGGGGTAGGGTGTCTGGCATGTTTTGTTACTCCCTTGCTATGAGTGTTACTATGCCTGTTGAGGCTTTGCCTGGGCCCTCAGCTTTTGCCTTCGCATGAGAATGGCAAACAATGATTAAATAAAGTTTCCAGAAGTTAATTGAAAGAAGCTACCAAAATTATGCTGTTAAACCCAGCAGAACCTGCCTTTCCAGTGCTGTTTATTTTGTTGACATTGTGTTTGTGTGTACTCACATGCCTGTATGTGTGCATATAATTTTTGCAACAGAAGTCTGTAACCTTCATATTGTGTGTGGGTGTGCACACAAAAAAACCCTTTATTTTGTACTTTTTGATGGGACCAGTTAAACCTTTCAGTTAGAATATAAGATGGGAGATTTTTATTTTACAGTATTTTATTTTTGCCAATTGTAGATGGAGGTTTGCTGGTAATCCGTTTCAGGTGAATTTGACTTTAAATAAAACTAAAGGCTGATTGTGTGAAAGAATGTATTCTACACACTCTGCAATGTTTTCACAAGTGTTTTTATCATGGTAACATCTTGTTTACTTTAGTTGCCTGCCTAAAACTACTTGGAACATGTTAAGAAAACATTTCAGGAAAGCGTCTGAAAGAGGCTTTTGTTTAGCAGCAACTGTGAGGCTGCTCAGCTCACAAAGGTGTTAACTTTCAACCCCTTAAGCACTTCCACATGAAATTCCAGCAACCATGCTTGTGGTTTTTGAGAAGGAAAAAGTACACATTAAAGAGACTAGGTATATGCTAATACACGTTGAGGGAAGGCCGGAAATCATAAATTGTTTCAAATGTGTTAATTGCTGTTATTTGCATGTCAAAAGGTTTTAAAGCAGAAGTTACCTCTAGAGTTGACAATATAGAGACATCTGTTAAAATTGGTAAGACTTAGCAGAAGAAGGTGTAGGGGAAGAAAGCCTATTGAAGACCTCTACGGTTTTAACATTAAAACGCATGGGTTTTGCCAGTTAACTTTTTAGAGTCTAAATAAAATAGATGACTGCCTAAAGGTGTTTCATGCTGTTAATCCACTGTAAATGCTAACAAGCTGAACAAAAAGTATGAAATCTGTTATGTTACTATGGCTTAACTCTAGCAGATGGAAGGAGGCATTGATCCTATTCTCTCATTGTCAAAACGCAAGTTGGAGTTCAGAGTTGAATGCCACAAGTTTTTACAGCATCCTTGTTAACCTCACTGACATTGTACGGAAGTTCAAGACCTCTCAGTAGTTACATCACCGTAAAAGGTCAGAGTGGCCTAAATACCACACTGCCCTCTAGTGATGTATATAATATTAGGAGGAAAAGTTTTTAATAAAGTGTCCTAAAGAGAAATAACTTGGTGTCCTTACTGTGCTTTTTAATACTTACATTAAGAGATGCTTATTCCTATCTCTGTTTTAGTTCTTTTGGATACTTTTCTAAGTAAGTAAATAGCAAATGTGCTTCTCTATACGGTAAAGATGTTTGTTCCATGCTGCATGTATTCTAATGGTATAACAAACCATTTGTTTCTTCTAACTACACATGCGAAGGTCTAGGTGTCTGGTTTATTTCTCCCATTGTTAATTTCCGGTATCTTATAAGAAGGCATTACTTAAGAGAAAGGGATCATCTTTGTTTCATACTTTTTATTGACACCATCTCCCACATTATTGCTATGTCTAAATGGTAAAATTTATTATTAGCAATAGTGTCACAAAAGTCTGAGACAGCGATTTTCCTTTCAATAAAAGTAGTTAAAAACCTTTTAGAAAATCCATAATTTTGATTGCTGGTACTTCATAAATGTATAACTGGTACTTTTTAGCTGTCTCTTTAGGGAAAAATGAGTTTTATCACCTGCAGTACCTGGGTTAATGAAATTGTATGTTGGAATTCAGCCAGTATGAAAGATGAGATCATTCAGTGGTACTAGTATTAGCAACAGGTCTCATTAAAAGCTTTGACTTTTGAAGCCAAGTATATCTAGAGCAGCGTATGTATGTGATTATCCATCATGTCCAGTTTTTGCATGCTTGAGGGGAAAAAAATCTAAAATATTAAAATAAAGATCCAGTAACCCAAAACTCTTCAGCAAGAAATGTGTGTACGTTCTAATTGTATAGAAAACAAATTTGCTTGAATTGTTTTCCTGTTCAGTTGCCATTCCCCATTCAGATTACATGTTGCCTGTTTTTTCTCTTATGTTTATTTTTTGTGTGGTTATTAAATGTATAGGAAATCCCATTTTTAAAACATATAAATGTAAGATAGTCGTGTGTTTTACTTTTACACAGACATCCAAGATAGTATAGTTACAGTGGTTTAAGAGATACATAGGTATAGCTATAGATATGGAGACAGATAGAAATTTGCAACCCATATTAATTTTATATGTATGACATGCTTTCAAAGAAAGAATATGAACAGTCAAAATGGTTCATAAAAAGCCATTTTTTCAGTTGATAGAAAAGCAAAATAAGCACATTGTTTAAACTTGGCTTTTTTAACTTTTTAGAAAATTCCATATATTCCGTCATATATCAGTACACGATAGCTGTGTTATCCTTGATACAGAAACCTGAATTCAGGCCTGTGACTGAAGACTCTTGTGAGATGTGTAAGCAGTGCAGGGATCCTTAAAGGCTGTCAGGTGCGGGTGTTCATTTGAAATGTGCCTAGAATGTCTAACCAAGCTTGCCTTGAAACACTGTAATGTCTCCTTCTGTAAATCATAATTCACGATTAGCAATTTTCTCTGTTAGTGATTTTCTTCTAAAATGAAATAAACACAAAACGTAGTTGAAATGAGTTAAATAAGGCTAACAAGTAAATATGAGATCCACATTCGTCTCTCTATGTATGTGTCTAGGTGTTCCAAATTAAAGATATTTGTCAGCCAATGACTTTTATTTCCATTCCATCCTATTTCTTTCCTATGGAATACAGTGCTGTTTAAACACAGTGCTACATCTCCACTTGATTTCAAAACTTAGTCAATTGTACTGAGATTACTGATACCTCAACAACAATAGATGTGTGAAAACTAAAACTGGTTAAGCTGCCTATTTTAATAACCAGTAATCATAGCTGAGTGCTACAAAATGTGTTCTTATTTTACTGTGTTGTTTGGCTTGCTGTGTGCTGGCATGCTTTTTATATTTGCATTATCTGAGGTCTAAAAAAGTGACACATGCCAACATTCATAGCTATTCCCGATGTCTCCACACTTCCCTAGCCTTTTATTTCAACGGCATTTCACTGGGGCTGCATTAGAGGCCATTTGAATATTTCATTTCCTATTAATTATGCACTGTGACTCTCAGTGTCATTATAAAAAAGAGCCTAATGTAACAAAGGATGAAAAGAACCATCAAGCAGTGTGACCAAAAGAAAATATTCCAAAGCTTGTCACGTATGACCGGCTTAACATCTCTAATTTGAAATCCATTGCATTCATCTTAAATTAAAGCTTAAGGATTCTACCTTTACCTTGTTTCCTTTGCTGCATGTTTTAGGTGGCTGAATTTTTAGTTTAAAATATTAATGGATTCTGAGGGTAGAAAGTCTTTTTTGTCATCAAAATATGCACAGCATTAAGTATTTAGTTATATCTGTAATTTTTGCATTTCACCTTTACACCCAGTTTAAAGACGTAGCTGTTAATGAGAACTGTGCACTTCAGTTAATAGGTTAATAGCTATTAACTATTCAGCTAATAATTCTTAACTATTAATCACCACAACACACTCTCTCTTCTATTTTATTGGTGTTATGGAAGGGAAATGTAGTTGTAGGTGTTAATGTATCAGAAAGAGGGAGGGGAAAGAACATTTCCACACATGACAACAGTTGTTATTCTTTTTATTAAATAAATCCTTTAAAAAAATCTGCTATGATTAGTATCATTTTAGATATTTGCATAACAGACCTTGGCTACAATCTACTAAGAACTCATGACATTCCAATTTTTTAAAAAAAGCACTTTTGTTTCAATTCTCATTTGTTCCTGTAAAAATTGTAAAAAACAACTTCATAGCAGATTTTGCTAGTTTTTTTTACCCATCTTCTATTATAAACACACAATACTCACTTGTGACATCAGTATCTAACCCACCCACCCCCCGACACAC